>NC_140602.1:30615451-30705451 GCF_057381915.1 Diplotaxodon limnothrissa | reverse complement strand
TGGCAGCGGCACATCTGGATCTGTCTGTTACCGTTTCATCCTCGAGTTTCAGCCGAAGGACCGGGTCTCCTTCTTTGTAGTCTTTGACGATCTCTGCAGCCTTCCAAACATCCTCCGTGTCCGGGATCCAGACCCGAGTGTACTGAAACACATGAAGAAGAAACACTTGAGTGCCAACGTTTCACTGCTCTGAGGAGACGACTGGACAGAGGCACGTTCATCAGCTTTAAACATGGTGACATGTTTGGGACAGACAAATGTGAGAACAAGCAGTGTAAATGTTTGACTTAAGCAGTGCGTGTACGTGAGTGTGGAGGATATGAACCTGCTGAGGGATAAACTCACAGATCCTGAACTCAGAAAAACAGAGTTTGAGAAAAGTGAAAAGATGGCTGAAGGTTAAAGCGCGGCCACTCCGAGGGCACGCGGCGTGATAACAGGGTCGTCTTTACCGTCAGTGTGAAGGAGCTTGTCGGGATTATCAGAAGTTCCTCCTGGACTTTTATCTGTTCCTGCAGATTAACACGTTTGCACTTCTGATCAAAGGAATCATTAACCGATTATCAGCTCTGTGGAAATTACCGCAGACGAGCTTTCATCTGAAATAATCCTGCAGAGGCATCATGACAGAGAGAGTAGCTCAGTCACATGACGGCATGAGACACCTGAACATACCTGGGTCTTTTATTAGAAGTAAAATCATTACTTTAGAAGAACAGACTCTGGGGACCGTGCTTCACTTTCAGGAGGAAAATTAGTTCTTGTCCTACTTTTGGGAACTCTTGGATGTTTTCCTGTTGGTTTGAAGCTGCTGAGCTTCTCCTCCTTTTGTTCCTCACAGACTGTCAGTGAGCTCCTCCCTGTGATGAGATTCATGATTCACACAGACTCATAGCAGTAGAGGAATCGTAGCGCCACCCCACCTTCAGTCTGGTGACTCCTCTGCCTCTTTGTCAGTGCAGCAGAGGTTACAGGTGTCAGCACACCTGAGGTAAAGGTGAAGCAGAGTTCTCTCTCTAGACAAAGACCACCGAGCAGAACGACCCAGGTAACCCTGTAAAACCTGAACCATGAAACCAGCACCAGCACATGTATTAGTTATGATAGGCGTTTGTGCTACGATCATAATCTGACATACACCAATCCAAATGTTTCCAGATCCAGGCTGGTACCTGGGCTTCAGGTAAACTATGATCCTGAGCGCTGATCTGATATTAGAATCAGAATCTGTCTTCGTGTGTAAGATGACATCAGGTCCACTTAAAGCTGGATCAGATATAACCAGCACAGATCAACGTCTGTGTTTATTATGCACATTTCAGGACCGCTGACGCAGCACCGGGTCAGCGCTGCTTCCCTCTGTTTGTTTGAAATCTTTTCAGACTTGACTGCAAACAGTGTTCATGACTGAGAAACTGCTGACGCTCACCTGTTTCTCTCTGTCTCTGTTTTGTTTGCATCATTACAGAAACACTGTGTTTTTTAAACTCCCTGCAGCTCCAGTCTGTGTGTGAGGAGGTGCATCACAGTGAGCCTGAGGGCAGGGAAAGAAAAGCTCAAGTTCCTGTAAGTAACACAGGATTGTTGGGTTGTTGTATCCTCAGACAGCTGATGAAAACACATCAAGGTTTAATCAGCCCACAGCTGCACAGATGTGTTAGTGCTGATCAGACTGACATCAGGTACAAACACGATCCTGAGCAGATCTTGTCCCTGTCTGCCTCTTTGACCCTCTGAACCCAGTGGACCTGCAGCGTGACCAGCCCAATATCGTCGTTTATGGTTTGTGTTTGTTCCTGTTCTTCATTCATCTGCAGCAATATGGTGTCACTTCCTCCTCTCAACAGACAAACTCAGAAAAATAAAGGAAGCAACATCACAGCATCTGCCTGCATGCTGAGTCCATTCAAACAATCTGAGGTCACTGTGACAGCCGAGGACAAACATTCCCGCATTACATCACTGCCTTCAATGCAAATGCACTGCTGTGCACCAGAAGCTCGTTTCCATACAGTTTGCCTGTGTGACAGACAGGAATCACATGAGGTCACATGACCCGAAGCCACTGAAACACTCATGAGAGCAGCCCGGGAGTTCAGCTCTACTGAAACACAGCATACATTAGCACAGAGAGCACGGGGAGGCAAACTGATGGAAATCTCTGACGCCAGGCAGAAGGCAAATCAGTCCTGATGACATCATGAATATGTACATTACATAATTGAAGCACGCTCTGGTTACTTTCCATAGAAACAGGGGGAGTCAACATGTTCCCAGACATCCCACACAATCCCCACCCAACATGTTCAAGGTTCCTGTACAGCGAGCTCCTGCCGTCTCCTGGCAGGTAAACCTGTAACTGTGGATCAGGCAGGTAAACCTGTAACTGTGGATCAGTCCATGTTCAAAGCATGAAGCACACCGCAGGTGCACATGTGGAGAATTGACCCTGTACACGAGAAAACGCTAACTTCCTGGTTTGAGACCGGATGTGGGGTTGTGCATTTCCGGTAGCTTTACTTTGCAGTCAATCGCTACTGCGAACATATACTCCAAAATCATGTCCAAAACTCGAAAACGGAAAGATCGCGTTAAGTTACAAAGAGCAGAAGGTGGGAACACTCACCACTGTTGTGTCATAAACAATCTAATGATCAATTTTGACGTTTAAAGAGTTTAGATCGATCAGTTGTTTACATCACTCAACACAAGCAGAACTGCATCACTGCAGCAGAAGACACATCGTCCACATTCAGAAGCACATCTCTGTATAGTGACTGGTCTTATGATTTAAACAGGCAAATGTTCAGCATTCAAACTACAGGTGAAGAATAGTCAAACCAGATGTTTCCCCCATTATGTCGAGATCAGCTAGTCAAGTACACACCTACACAGCATGTTAACAAACCGTGAAAAAAGCCACACAAAAAATGAATGATTGCTGATAAGGGTTTCTATACATTAGTATGTACGAAGGGTATGTTGTGACTTACCTTAAAAATTACAGCGGTCCCTCGCTATAACGCGGTTCACCTTTCACCTCGCTGTTTCGGATTTTTTAGTGCAAGTTTGCATGCTTATTTATTTTTTTACATCACATTGTGTCCTGCGTCCTGATCGCTGCAGATGATCTCCTCCGTGACGTCTCTCCTGTACAGTACAGAATCGCTGCATCGATCGCTAGTAGTGTGACTCTGAAGTGCAGTACTGTATGTCCACGATGTCCACGAAACGTTTTGCACCGTCAAAAAATAAAATTGGCTACTTGATTTCACCCATCGCTGGTTATTTTTAAAACATAACACCCGCGATAAACGAGGGACAGCTGAGAAATATAACATTTGAATCCATTTTCTCTTTTGCTCTGAGGCGCGGGGAAAAAATATTGACAAGTCGATGAACATCATTTACAGATATATTGGGTAAATGCCCAAGACATCTATAGAAATGTAAATCGCCGCTTGATTCATTCATTTGCTTAACTTGTTTTGGACCATAAACCAGGCGCCGGAAACAAAGCTCCCCACAGGAGTTTCCGCACCGGAAGTAGCATATGCAAACGTGCACACAGTCAATAACATGCAGGAAGTTCTATAGCCCAACGTTTTCTGCCCACACTGGAGAGCCATCTTGGGGTTAAATAACATCAAAAAATGATTATTATGAGAAGCAGCAGATTTGTATAAGAGCTTACAGTTCTCACTGCTGTGATTTCAAAGCCAGCAGAAGCACTGTCCTCGCATCCTGGAGCTCTGATCTTCATCTGTGTGGCAACAGGCAGGTAAACTGTGCTTCAAAGAACCGAAACCAGCACAAAAATGTCGATTCAGGCTTTTTCAGCTCTCCCTAAACAAACACAGTTTCTCCTGCTCTCCGTCACCACATGCTTCTCAAACCGGAATACTATTACACACCATTTAAAGCCTCCTGAGACTGGGCAGGTTAACATTTCAACTGAAATCAGAACCACAAATAGAGAAAAACACCAGGACATTAAAATTCATTACAATGCTGCTATTTTAACGTGAAGTAGTCCCATTGTGCTTATGCTCCTGTTCTTTATTCTTGGACCCTACTAAATGAGATTTTCATGAGTCACAGTTCAAAATATCAGAATCAGAAAGGGTTTTATTGCCAAATGTTGAGCAGGTTTACAACATTTGGAAATTGCTGCAGTGCTTAGTGCAAACATACTGTCATATAACGCTTAAATAGACATGAAAATAAAAATAAGAATAAGAATTAAAAGTGCTAAGTAGATAGATATATACATGAGTGCAGGTGGTGAACAGTGCCAAACATGGAATGCTGCAATAAATATCTGATACTGAGTAGATGGAGCAGCCTGTCAGTTTGACTTCAGTCTGAAACAAACTGTCTCTGCTGCTTAAACAGAGAGTGTGAACAGCAAATGGGCGGAGCTTCTATACCTTCTCTATGACAGCATCCAGATCCAAGAGCAGTGAAAAACTGACAAATGAGATGATGATGATTATTATTAGCATTATCATCATCATTAGAAACTTTGGTTTGTTTGATGTGAACAGGGTGTGACGTGTAACAGAATAACAGAAAGCTTCAGTCTGCAGGCATGAACTAAAGGACGTCTGACACAAAGTATGCTGTGAGCTCGTGTGTGATGGCATGATCTCTATCAAACAGTGTGTGAGTGCGGTGTGAGTAGTAAACGTGTGCGTGGTGTGAATGCGTGTGTGGTATGTGTACGCTGTAAGTTTATCTAGGACACCATCAGTAATTATCCAATGACTGAGAAGCATGAAGTCCACATGCACAGCATCTCAGCAGGAAACTCAGCCAGTAATGAGGACACGGACACACACACACACACACACACACACACACTTCTAAAGTTGATTTGTTGTTGTTGTTGTTGTTGTTTTTCCTTCACGTCTCTGCACAGGCTAGCATGTCTTCAGCGGGGGAGGGACTGTACATGTATGTGGACAGTTACTCATTGTTTGTCCTTTGAACTCTGATAAGTTTCAATTCATTCAGCCGAAAGTAACACAACATGACAATGAAGTGAAGAAGAGCAGCTTAAAAGCACGTCTCCACAGACCGAATCTGAATCGTTTTACCCCCCAAAAAGTCACTGATCAGGGCAGAGCTGAGCCGATTTGTGAAAACATTTTCTTCCCACCTCTACAAGTAATCTGTAACTTGCCAGTGTTGTGTTAAAAAAATACTATTGAGCAAAAACAGCTGCTGGATTCAACTCCATGTTCAAACAATGTTACATCTACCCGCAGAAATGCACAACAGAGAAACTGCACAGCTCCAGCATCATGCTAAAGCTCTCTTCCACATCTTTACAAAATTTAAAGCTGTGGCTCAGAATCAGAAAGCATCTGTGTAAAAACAAATACAGCAGGTCTGATTTCTGAACGAAGCTGGGTTTAACTCTATCTCAGACTTTGTTTTCCTTCTGTGAGTCAGAAACGTGGACGGACTTGACATTCCGCTGCTGTGCTTTGTTTTGGGGGAGGGTTTAGGGAAAGAAGAGGACCAGCAGTGGAGGACAAGTACAGGTTTGGAATAAAAGACGAGCCTGCAGGGGAAGTGAAGGTGTTGGATTAGCACACACAAAGACCTGAAATGGCTCTGAGTCACGGGGCAGAGTTCACAGGCTGGTATTTCACTCTGAGCCTCTAACCTGAAGAATGAGTTTGTCTGTTTCTACATGCACAGATCAGGTTTCCATTCAGAGCTGCACAGGTGAGCGAAGTCTCCGCCCAGTGACGTGTCAGCACGGTGACATCAGCCCCAGGGTGAGTGCTGGGTGTGTCCTGCAGGAAGAAACAATACGACCTGTCGAGGAACTTTGACCTGCACTGAAAGCTCAGAGAGAAGAGAGGCCGAAGGTCGTACATATCAAACATTCACCCTGACAAAGCACATTACGACACTGCGTGTCCTTCTAATGTTCTCTAATCACACACTAGTGTGGTGCTAAAGCTAAAGGGAGTCTCCCTTATTGTTGCTACAGGAAAACGTCCTCTGAGGTTAGGCAATAAAGCACCACACATATACAAACACAGAGACAACAGCTGCTGACGTGATCCACAGTTCAAGCTCAGCAGGAGTGAGAGACTTCAGGTTCAGTACTTTGGTCCATTAACTTTTCAGTTGTGATTGGACTGTTTCAATGACATCACCCTGCATCATGCAGGTGGGAAAAACCCAATATGACTTCAGTGTTTCCATCAACTAAATGCAAAACCGTCTCACCGCGAGCACCTTTCAGTGGAAGTGAGGCAGCAGAGGTTCCCCTGACCAGCTCACCTCCTGGGTGTTTTGGCCTTTTCCAACTCGGAAAAAGCCCAGGAGAATGCCTCACTGTTCAGAAGAGCTGGAGGAGATTGGTGGGCATGGCGGGAGTGGGAGTCCTGCGTATTTCTGTTCAGACTGCTACCCCAAGACTTGTTTAGAAAATGGGCGGATGGACATCCTCAACTAGGGCTACATCCACACTAGCCCAGATAACTTTGAAAACTGCGTTTTTGTATAAAAACGCTCCGCATCCACACTTTCGTTTCCAGATGTTTTCACGGAGTTGTGCGTCCACATTGAAACGGACGAAAACGCTCACGTTCCAGTACTGCGCATGTGTGAAACGCAAGAAGATTCGGCCTGCCTCATTTCTGTCTGCCGTTTATTTACTTTCCAGCTCTTTGAAACATCGCGGCAAAATGTTGAAGAAAAGCACCGTTTTTAAATGGACTAACATGAGGTGGAGTTGTTGCTGCGAGTAACACAAAAGTACAAAGTTGCAAAAGCGAGTGAGAATTAAAGAATTTGAAGAAAAGCTCTCTGGAGCATGTACAGACTGATATTAATCTTTAATAGGACTGTAAAAACAGAGCAAGCAAAACAACTGCTGTATAATGCCCTCTGATAATGCCTTAGTGTAATTGGTCACATGACTGCATCACATGACTAAAATGCGTCATCGGACCCACAACTCTGAAAACGACTGAAAACGCTAGTGTGGACGCAGAGTGTTTTCAGACGAAAACACCGTTTTCAAATCTATCCGGACTAGTGTGGATGTAGCCTATGATGACAATGTTTCAGTGTCTATCACACCGCTCATAGAGGGTCGTATGATAGGGCAGTGGTTCCCAGACTTTTTTTGCTGGGCCCCCCTTTGTTTTACAAGAAAAATCTTCGCCCCTCCCCGCACAAACACATCCTCCAACCACACACATCCATATTTTGTTTTCAAACTGCATTGCGTTCATTTCACACCTCAAACAAACAAAAGTAAACTGCAATAAATTACAGGTAGCAATATAATAAACTACTAACTCTTTTATGCTACGTCCACACCTACACGGGTATTTTTTGAAAATGCAGCTGTTTTTATGCGTTTGGGTCTTTTGTAAACGGCGTTTCGAATCACCGAAAACACAGATTTTTTTAAAACTCAATTTTTTGCTTTTACGTGTGGACGAGGAATACAGAGTTCGTCACGCAACGTTAAAGGTATGTGCCTTTTTTCACGTCACGCTGTGCGCCACATTATTGTTTACATGAGATGAATTGCAGAATGGCAGATAGAGACAAAATACTGTTAATCTGACTATCTGCAGGTTTTACAGCTTACATATACACGCAGTTACTGTCCCTCCATTTAGAAAGGCAGAGGCACGGTGTGATTATTTTACATGTAGTTGTTGTTGTTTTTTTTCAATGTGTAATAATATTCAACATTGCAATCAATACATTTTTCAAAAAATGCCTCTCTGTGGAAAATCGGTTCAAAAAACAAACAGCTGTGGGATCCTGTTTGTCCGCGATTTGAACCGAGGGAACAAATCGTGGCAGGATCAGCCTGATATTATTTGTATCCAGCTGTAACTTTACTGTATAAAGAGCTAACATCTCCAAAATGTCAGGAGTAGTTAGTCAATACAACAAGTGTTTGTGAACTAAAAATCAAGAATGTGGGATACTGTTTGTCCGTGATTTGGAGAGCCCAGCGCTGCTCCCGACGCAGGGAAAACTAATTCTGTCGCAGAGACCTAACTTGGCACTTGTGTAGGTGAAGCCAAAGGGAAGATCTGCTTCACCATATTTTCTAGTCTTTGGCTTGGAAGGTTGGTTTGGAAACATATTTGGTGATGCTTCATCTCTGCGTTTGTGTGGGAGCCCTGTCAAAAGCCTGTCCATTATGCTAGCAGTGTCAAAGCGTTCTTTTTTTCCCCTTTTCTTTTCATACAGCACCCCCCCCCCCCCCCGCTATGGTTCTGTGATAGGGGGTCTGTATGCATTATCATAGGATCTCCCTTACGATATAAAGCATATACAATACATAAACCTTGAGGCGTCTGTCGTTGTGATTTGAGGCTCTATCGATAAAATTGAATTGAACTTCTGCTTCCAGCCTCATCAGTGAGGAACAGAAGTTAGATTGGTTACAGGATTAGTGGACTCTGTTTTCAAACAACCAGCTTCCTCCACCTCAAACTCCACGCTCGGAGAAAAACACTCTAACACACAGACAAAAGTTACAGAAACCATAACCATCAGTACACCGTGAAGTGTACAGTTAATCAGCAATAACAGTTCAAACATGGTCACCTCAACTGTCAGCATTCAGCAGTTCTGCCTAATGCTAATAACAAAATTAAACTGAAAGCCTTTAATTATTATATCAAACAAACATTCACCGAGTTCAGGATCACTGGATTCTGTCACTACAAACTTAAAGGAAACATTTATGTTTGAGAAGCAAACATCAGAACAAAGAGATAATAAATCTCTTTGATAAATGCGACAGAAGTCAGATCTTTGTGTAGAAGTTTGCTCTGCCAGATTTGTTAGTTTACCTGCAGGAACGCACGTGGTAAAAATGATTGACACGCAGGTGGAGATGCCTATGACAGGCTAAACTGGACAAACGCAAACACTTAGCAGGTTAAGGTGAATGATAGTGTTAGCTTGATTGGTTTGTGACCGGAGGTGACATCATCAGTGAGCCGCCAGGGTGGAATGAGACCGTTTATTAATCATGCTCTGATCTTCATCCAAATCATCCAAAGACAGGTGGAAACTCTTCTTATCAGGCCCCCATTGAAGTGGGCGGGGTTCTGACAAGAAGAGTTTCCACCTGTCATCTTTCTGGATGGGTTATGTGAGTGAACATGGCTCTCTGCTGGCAGAATGTAGGGATCTACAGACGCTCCATCCACCTGCAGAGAGGGTCTGTTGGCAGGCTGAGGCAGTGTCCAAAACATAAATCAAAAAATATTTTAGTTTTTAAATACTTAAGTGCACTTGATTCATCTAAGAGTTCACCTGCATTTTGTTTATAATATGTGAGACAGGTGAGTGCAGAGGTTTAGTGCTAATCACAGACACATGAGTCTTCAGGGTTTCTGTGAGCTGGACAGCACGCTCCATTCATCCAGCAGCTGCAGCGCTAGCCGAGCGCTGACAGCAGTGGGAACCAGAGAGCTGCAGCTCAGGAGGAGAGAGATGCAGTCTGTTTGTTTCCTGCTTCCTCACAGACCCACAGCAACATGTAAATCCACCAGCAGGACAGCTCCACCCACATTTATCAGAAATCACACAGACTTCTTTCCGGATACAAATAATTACCTGCATGTGTAACAGTCTGTTATTAACTGCTTCAAAACAGCAGACCAATAAATACATTTAACAGCTGGAATAGCTGACTGACAAAACCCCAAACAGCAGAACTGAGTGAGACAGACGCCGGCTCTGGAAGGGTTTATGTCACATTATTAAAAAAAAGAAATAAAAAATACTCGACTCCAGGGAAAAAAATGAAAATAAACCCACAATGCCTAATGAACAAAACTCTGAATCACTAAATATTGAGGTGCAGACAGACTCAACATTTTGTAATGAAGACAGCAAACATAACAAAGCTGCTTCATCACCTCAGCGGAAAAAACTCCAGCCACAACCAGCACCAGAAAGATTTAATGAGAACTATTAATATTCACCAATGAACAAAAGAAAAATGATCAAAACATCAAAAATATCGATTCTGAGTCCCAAGAGTCAAAGTTAATATGAGATGTGTGGCCTACTTTAGTTTGCCAATGATAATAAATAAATTACTGACATGGCAAAATAAATGCGTGAAACTGAGTCTGTCATCTTTCCAGAATCTTTATCCCTGTGACCCCTGACCCTTCGGTACCTGATGCAGGAACTCAGTATTTTTGATTTTACAATCTGTAGTGCGAAGATGCAGCTTCCTCAGAGATGGAAGGATCCAAAATACCAGTAATGTAAATTCATAAAGACTTTCAGACTTCTTGTTTTAGGTCATTATGGAGCCATAATCACATAATCAGCTGGTCAATACAGCTTAGTGGGAAATGACTGAGCTGCTAGAGAGAACAACAAGCATACAAAAACAGAATAATAAAAGTCCGACATGGAGCGAAGTCACTGCTGCCCTGATCATCAAAGTGCGAGAAAAAGGAGAGAACCGTCCGAGTTTAAACCGCAGCTCTCTGGATTCTGGAAGACACTCTGACCACTTGGTGATCAACAATTGTTAAGATTAATCAGATTGTCAATCAGATTAATGAGTAAAGAAACTCGTCCCACTGCAGGCCTGATCTGCTCTGACTCAGCAGCCTCAGCAGAGTCCTGGATCTGAGTCCAGCAGATTCCCACTCTAGACCAGCATCACTCTGAGATCACCCTGATAACACAAACCCTCTTGGAGAGCCCAGCAATCATGACTCAGCTGAGCACAGGTGGAGCTGCAGGTGGAAACCCTCCCCCCAAATACCAGATTACTCAGTCTGATGAGGTTCAAAGTGGCCCCACTTAGTGAAGCGGACCACCGAGCCCAGGAGGAGGATTACAGATCAGAGCTGACTCACAGATAGAGACACACACACACACACACACACACACACAGTCAGAAATCTGCGTCTGATTCTAATCTGAAACATACGCTCACGCTGTCCTCGGAGCAGAACTGCGACTAACGAGCTGTAATTAATCTCAGCTAATCCCGGCATGCACAGCAGAAGACGACGACTTCTCCTGAGTGAGTCTCCATCATTCAATCCAACCGCTCCTCCTCTGCAGGGTAGCAGGGGGGTGGGGTTGCATGGTGCCTGTCCTCGCTGGCTTTGGGTGATCACATCTAAACAGTGGCAGTTTCTCAGACAGGGGTTAAAAAGAGAGGTTACAGCTGAATGTGAAGGATGTAGAAAAGTGCTGCTGTCAGAAATGTTCACATGACTGAACTTCACTGTTTGTAAAACAATATTAAACATGACCGACTGAAAGCTGAATGGACTTCAGGGTTACGCCTGCACGTGTGTTGTTATTTAGTTTTTACTTTTCAGTTTTGGTTCCATTCCAGAGATGTCGTGATTTTTTTGGTTTATATTTTGATAGTTTCTGTTAATTTTTACGATGTGATTGGTATTTGTAAGACTGAAAGAAAGCCGGTGCTCCTAATCTCAGGGGCAGCGATCTAAGCAGAGAAGCCCACCCTCCTCCTCCACCCTTTCTAAGCCAGCAGGAAGATATAATCTCTGCAGTGTCCTGGTCTGTCCTGGGGTGTCCTCCCCGATACATGAAAAATAACACCGTGGAGGTGAACAGGAGGCGTGCTGGTCAGATGATTTAGCCGCTTCAACTGCCTCCTTTCAGTGTAGAGGAGCAGCAGCTGTACTCAGCAGCACGTACACATGGACAAGCTTCACAGATCTCACTGTTACTGCTGCAGGAACACAGACTCTGTGCCCACAGGTTAAACATGTGAACAGGTGTGATGACAGGTGTGATGACAGGTGTGCACCTCTCTCCTGTCCTCTGAACATACCTACAGCCTGCCGTCATTATTTACAGTTAGCTTTTTAAAATCTAGCTGATCCAGCGTCCAGCCTACAGGTGCTGCTGCAGCTCATTTCCCCCTTTTTTCTCCCAATTATGACGCCTTTAAAATGAGGTTTTCATCCTGACACCAACATCTGTTACAACAACTGTCGCAGTCAGAGTTTGTGACGTCACATAAATTAAAAATGATGAAAGAAAAGTGTTTCAGTGACTCAAAACAACATAAAACATGGAAACTTCCAAATGTGCTTTTTAGTTAGAAGCTACAGCTATATAAAAATGAACTGTGGAAACGTCCCAGCAACACAATTTGAAGATGTAGGCTAACTTTAGCCTATAGTCTTACCTAACCTAAGCTGCTAACTTCTCACAGATCCTGCTGTCACTTCCTCACAGTTCACATGAAATTTTGCTTCAGTTCAAACTGAAAGGTCCAAAAGTCAAAGTGAGTTTGGTGCAGAAGAGCTCTACAAAATAACGACAGTTAAAAGTACGTCTGGTGTCAGAGTCAAGGCCATCATTATCAACAGCATGTAATAAAAGGAAGTATCATCAGATTAAAGTTGGCTTCTGAGTTACTTTCTTCTCGTAACAGCATGAGGAAGAAGACTCACTGAACTCCAGCACAGAGAATAAAGCCGAGACCAAGATCACAAAACAAAACGTCCTCACATTTTAAAAGCTTTAACTCTCATCTCTCACAGAAAGATCTCAGAAACAAAAAGAACAAAAGTAAACTCATAACTTTCCCCCTGCTGTGAACGCTGACGTAACAAGACACTTTTCTGCCTGATTACAGTGGTCCAGGAGACGGTACAGACTGAAGGACTACAGGTGGGACTACAGTGAGTTCTGCTGCAGGAGGAAGCTCATTTAGTCTTTGCGTCTCAGATTTCAGACAGCCTGATTGAGCAGAGGTTTCACTCAAGCTGAGGTGAGGTTAACAAGTTCATGAACATTCAAACAGGTTCCTGCTGAGTTAATAAAGAGTCACAGATTAGACTGGAAGCAAAGCTCAGATTAAAGAGTAGAACACAACTAAGTCCAATCCTCGAATCAAAGAAATCCAACCATCAGAGGATGAACGGAGCCTGGCCTGACTGAACCCACAACACTGCTGAATCCTACAATCCCCACAATGCATTAGAGTCTCTCTGCTTTTATCCTTTTTTTTGTTTTGTTTTGTTTTCCTCTGGGCATTTTCTTCCTGTTGCTCATCAGCTGTTTTATGTTTTTATTCTCTCTCCCATTTCTGCCTGTCGGTTTATGATGCTGAAGAAAATTAAGTTGGAAGACAAACAACAAATTTAATGATCTGACTGCATGTGTGTGTGCGAGTGTGTGTGTGGCTGAAGGATGAAGACATTAGATAAGACAATGGCTTCATCTCTGATTTTCTTTTGTTGCTCATTGTAGAAAACGAGCTTTAATCATTAATCACTGACGTGCAGGTGAGCAGATGATGGGCTGTCAGTGATCTGAGTGATGAATCATCAGTGAGTGTAATAATGCTGCTTTTCCAGGCTGATAACAGGTTCAAACAACCAGCAGAAAACCAGCTTCCGGTCTCGCTCTGAAGGTTTATTCAACCAGTGATAATGCCCTGATCACAGAAACCGTCCAGCACGGCCTCACAGACAGCCTGAGTCCTGTGAACCACTCTGAAATCCAACACGGGTCCTTTCTAACTCAAATCTGCGCCTCCTGCACCTGTCCGCTCAGCCGCACGCAAGACTCCTTTCAAAAATTAGCCATTTTACACTAAAGTGTGCACTCTGTGGAATTTCTGAGGAAAAATCTCTTTAGTTTGCGTTATCCAGGCTTTACCTGTTCTTCTCTTACATTCAGGCCAAATAATCACATATAGCTCCAACGTTACTTCACTCTCCACCCGCAGCGCCATGAACTAATGTTCCAACACTAAGTCCCAACAGGTGACTCATCTCTTTAAAATCTGAATAAACACCGTGCTGTCTGGTTTGTGTGTCGGGTGTAACATAAATCATCCTCAGAGTTTAGTGCAGGTGAGTCCTGAGCGTCTAAAGGCGACGTAAGTGACGGGGTTCGGGCTGGAGCTGCTCCAGCAGGTGCGCGTTTGTCTGTTCCAGGTGAAAAGTAAACTCACCTTCGTGTACAGCTCGTTCACGGACATCGTGCCTCCCCGGTGGATCAAACTACACTAATAAGCTCCTCTTGTGTCCATTAATGATCCATTAGAGTCCCTCTGCGCTCCGGTTCGGTCCTAAACCAGCAGAGACTTTCCAGTGCGCATGCCCCGCAGCAGGTGTCTGGCCGAGTTTCGGTCACTTTGTTCGGTGTAGCGTCGGTCCGAAGGAGCGCGCTCCCGCTGCTGTTTCCTCCGGTAAAAACGAACCCTCGGGTACTTCAGGGTAAACTCAGAGCCGATGAAAAGGGTTCTAACCGGAAGAAGGATCCCGAAATCCAGAAAAACGGAAACGAAAAGCCTGAAGCGACCCGCAGGTGGAGGGAGGGAGGAGGCCTGTTCTTCCTGACAGCCGTGTTTTCCCCACACTGCCCGCTGATTGGCTGATCCCTGGCTCCAAGCCAGGTTTCAACCACACACACACATACATACACACACTACGCAGGGTGCTTCAACATGAGGCGTGGATCCCCACAGAGGGTCCTGAGAGAAACCTGGAGGGTCCATTTAAAAAAAAAAAAAATTCCCAAGTTAACATTTTATTTGAATTTCTATGAATACCATCCCTGTAAAAGTATTAACACTATGACAGCATCTCCAAAATTCACTGCCTCACACAGTCAGACCTGGTAGGGGAGACCGGGGATAGTTGTAACATTTTTGACATTTCTGTCTGTAAATTGAAGCTCTTTTAAGGTAGTGGATTCAAAATGTAATGCAAAGTATTTACATGTCTCTGCTATTAAATAGTGCAGTTATTTTCTCTGCAGCACAATTACCCATGCATGGTATGGTCTCAAACACGAAGAGTGAAATGTTACAATTAACCCCATAGTCTGGGTTAGTTGTAACATATCCTGGGGTAAAATGTAACACAATGAAATAAGGGTACTGACAAAACATTAACATGTAATCTTTGTTTATTCAACACATGAATGCACTTACATCCATTTATGTAGCTCTGTGTGTGTGTGTGACAGAATGCAGAAATCTAGCTTTTGAACATATTCCAACCCCCCAAAAAAGACAAATTATGGAATTTTCTGAAACTGAATATTTCATTAATTTTGGTTGGTCTTCCTTGAGTTTGGCCTCATTGGCTCAGTGGGCATTATAACCTACAACTCTTGCACCAATTTTGAACATAACAATGAAGCTGAAAAAATGTAGTTGTTCACCAGCATCGCAATTCCATTACTTTTTATCATGGCTTACCTTGGTGTGGTTTGCAAAGTGCTTCAGAAAGATGAGGAAATCTGTTTCTTGCACCCATCCTGACTTATTTCCACTACCAGTACTTCCTACTGGTCCATCTCTGACACAGTGGTCTGCATAATGTATGTGTGGGAACACAAACAGTGGAGGAATTGTGTTGCCAATGGCATTACCGCATATACAAATGCGACCAGTGAACCTCTCTCTGCTGATGTCGTTGTCCCAACTTGTTTAATATAAGTTAAAGTAATAGTGTGGTAAGTTGTAACATCTGCATTATTGTTACAACTGACCCAGACTCCTATAGCCATGAACTCGCTAACATTACAGGCAACGGCTAAAACATTAGCACTAAAGACCTACACAGAATATATCCCCATAGACATACAAATAACACAATTTAAGTTTGATGAGTTTAACTGCAAAGCAGATAATGCTATTACAAATTGAAATAAAGTAGAAAAACTTACTTTTTGGCATACAAATTACTTTTTTTCATGTTAAATTGTCTGTGTTTGACAAAATGTGCTGATTTTTCACATGTGATAGCAGAACTGAATTGGGCATGCACAGGATGAGTCACATCATTTGAAACTTAGCCCTGATTGGAGAAATTGGAAGTGTTACAACTGACCCACGTTACAACTATCCCCGGTCTCCCCTACAGATCTACAAGACTGATTCTGTTTGTGGATCCAGTGGAAATTGGCATCAATTCCACTGCCTGTTTATTCCAGTATATAGAATTATTTGTATGGGTCTAGGTGAATGGAGCAAAACCACTAAAATAATCCCACCTGCTTCTCTAAACTAAAGTCCCACTTTTATTTCACTTATTGCAAATCCAGCATCAATCATCTGTATGAACTGTAATAAAACAACATATATGACTTGCAGTCTTTCTCACGGTAATTCAGAGCCATCTATGGAGCAGGAAGGAAACCTCCAAGTTATGAGAAGTTCATTGGTAACATAAATACATAAAACAAAAACATACTTTTTTCTGCCTTCTCTCCGATATTCTTCCACTATTCACCAAATTTTTTATATATTATAATCAAATGACCTCTAAAAACCTAAAACTTCTTTTCTGTG
Source organism: Diplotaxodon limnothrissa (assembly GCF_057381915.1). NCBI lineage: Eukaryota > Metazoa > Chordata > Actinopteri > Cichliformes > Cichlidae > Diplotaxodon > Diplotaxodon limnothrissa. The sequence continues at coordinate 30,689,115 of NC_140602.1, read as the reverse complement.
ATTAGCTGACACACCTTTGTGGGTGTGGCCACTTTAATGGTCAAACATCTGTAATTCTTTAATATTTCATCTAGTTGCAACCAAATCTGTTTATAAAGGTCAATATTCCAAATGCAAACTACTGACCTTGTACCAGTTTTACCACTAAGGGATGCTAATTCAATAGTAAATAAAACAATATAAACAGCAATTAGTTGAATATAATAAAAAAAAGTAAAAAATATAATTAAAAACAAACAAAACGAAATTGGTGGTCTAAGTAAGCATTGCAAAATATTGGAATTGTGGTGCTGTCACAATAGCACCATCATTTGGTCGATAAGAGAACTACCCTCAGAGGAACTTTGATTTTGTATTTTTAATCTTTCTTTTGTTTTGTTTTTTGATTATCTTTTCATGAAGGCTTCAGAATGACAACCAGAATGTCAAACAATCAGCCACAAAGAGAAGACGAACAGACATGAAAGCAAACAGGCTGCACACTGTGAGAATTAATCATTTAACGCTCGTCCACGCCTCCTCACCTGACAGCATTCATCCAAACGTGTCGTCTCATTCTTTCCACACCTTAACCTCTTAAGCCCCAAGCCTAACTGATCTCCAGCCTTTTGCCCCCGTATCAGGGGGCGTTGGGGCTTAAGAGGCTTTGTTCCACTTCAACTCTTTGTGTTTAAATTGACCACAAAAACTGAATGCAGTGGAACCAGAAAGAGGCCAGACCAATCAAAAGTGTAATAATGAGGTGGGATGTAAATAAATCCTGTGTTAACACCTGGTGTGTACTTAAGAATTTTTATGTTTCTTTCTATTTTTAAATGCAAATCATGTACTTTATAAATCTACGGAGCCCCGCAGGGGACATGGGAGAAAAAAAAATTAAGACGGACTTTTGCGAGATCTCGCAAAACTATCTCGGGATCTCGCAAAACTTTTGCGAGATCTCGCAAAAGTTTTAGCCGCATTCTTCCCGTTAGCTTCGAGCTAACGGGAGGTCGAGACCTACTACAGCCGGGAGGAATCGTGCCTCGACTCGTGTCTCGACCTCCCGGTCGGCTTCGAGCCGGCGTCCGAAGAATGCGGCTAAAAGTTTTGCGAGATCTCGCAAAAGTCTGTCTTAATTTTTTTTTCTCCCATGTCCCCTGCGGCGCTCCGTATAAATCCATTTATTTTACAGTAGGAGTTACACTGTAGGCTGAAACCAGCAAACATGTCACACCAGCTGTAATCCTGTAACCTGTAACCTGTGTGTGTCAGTTAGCCTGCAAAAAAACAAACACAAACAAAACACCATTAAACCTTATTTTGGGATAAAGCCTTCAAACCTCTGAAGCTTGTAGACTAAAGACTGTGTAGTTTTTATGTCTTGGTGATCACTGATGTGGAATTTCTGTTATTACTGTTAATTCAGTCTTTTAAATAACTGCCAGGAGGAATTTCCTAGACTGTGGCAAGAAGAAGCATCAGCCTGCACAGCTGCAGTTCCCCTAATGGCCACTTGAGACTCCAGCATTGAGTCAGTCCCCATAGTCTCCCATGTTAAAATGGTTGGCTTTACTGCAGAAATAACATGTTTACAGGCTGATACAGGAAACTGTTTTGTTACTACAACCTATTTCATCCTTGCTGACTTTGTGAAGACTGTTGGGTTTGATCTAATTATTACAGTTTGCTTTAATATGGTGGTGGTGGTGGGGGTGGCTGTAGCAGCTAGCTGTCTGCTAGATAACAGGACCTCTGTGTTTGTGCTGTTGGAGGCAATTATCTGACCAATATCATGGCTGCTGTGAGGTTAATTATTGTCACAGATCGCCAAAATTCAAGGAATGTAACTTAGTGCTAACATGCTAACTAGCATTAGCTGGTCTGTTTGCACTCCACCACCTCATCTAAATGTGGTCACTCCAGAAACAAAAAGCTAACACAGCAGGATTCAAAACCAAAGGGTGCCTAAAACCAGTCTGTGCGTGAGACTTTGTAGACATAAATCTAAAAATCTGAATCTGGAGAGAAATTATGTCCTGTTATTACAGATGAAGCTACACAGTAGCATAGAAAGTAAATGAGCTCCAGTCACATTATTAAAAATATAGTACTTTTGCTTAGATTATAGTAATACTTCATCACTGAAAGAGCACTACGCTCTAAACTGCTTCAACATTTTGGGTCTTTGTCAATGTGAATGTTTTGCTTCAGTGCAGTAAGACTATCCAGCTGCAGTATGGGAAATTAGGATTTTTGGCTGCTTTCTTTGTGTCTCATTCAGGCCTCTAAGAATCCTTCAACTAACTAATTTATCCTTTTCTCTTCAGACATGTTGATAAATCTCTCACAAACAAGGTCAAACTAAAAAGTCTATCGAGCCAGAGAAGGATATTTGACCTTCATGCACCACCACCCATAACATTTATATTTCCTGTAATATCTCCTCACAGACATAAAATTTGAGAGTATAAAGCTGGTTTTACATAAAATGTTCTTATGTAAGTCAGACCTTTCCTTCTGATAACACATCAGTAAAGTATGTCTGTTATCAGAGATGTTGTGTAATGCTGACAGGCTGATAGTGAACGTTATAGAGAATATTTTGTGTGAACATTAACCACAGATATGAGCTCTTACAGTGAGTACAGAGGCAATAACAGGTCCTTTACCTTGGAGTAGGGGTAATAATCTCCGCTCATCCTCTCCGGCTGATAAATAGATCCTCATGTGCTGAAATAAGCTGCATTAGATCCTGTGACAGTGATTGTGGGAAGCAGCAGCTCGTCTCAGACCTGTCTGAGCACAGCTATTATTCTTACTCAGCTAATGAGTCCACTCCCAAACCACTCCTTCTGCTGGTATGAGGTGTTTACCTGCACATGAGTCTGACAAGACGCCGGTCCACCCACAACAGGCTTTATCACGCTGCCACAGCCGTGAAGGCTGTGAAACACAAGCGTGAAAAAGAACAACAGAGAACTTCAACAGGCTGCACACGGAAGAAGAAATCTCACCACAGGCTGACAGTCCTGTGACTTTCATTAATGTTCCTGAACCTGTGCTCCTCTGACATCAGTGAAATATAATGTGGCACTAGCATTCATGTCACTGTTTTCCAGCCTTGTTTCATTCTGGAAACAGAGGAGCTGTGCACTATTAACAGTTCAAAATAATCTTTACTGGTGCTGCACAAATCACTGTTCAGTCCTGTGGTCAGTCTGTGCAATAGAGACACAGTTAGTTACACAAGAAAATGGACAGTATAAACATGTAAGCATTTTTTACTCTTTGACTCTACAAGCGTAGCTGTGCATGATTCAGAGCTTTGGATGAGCTGATTTCTTTCACCAGTTTTCAGAGGTGTGCTGAGGAACAGCAACAAGTGTTTCAAGCTTACTTCTTAGCCATTTGGCAGCTGCCATGTTACTTTCTGTGGGACCAGAAGCAACCATATTTAGAGGAAAGGGTGGAGTTTGAAGAAAAATTCACTGAGGTCAGAGATCAGGTGAGCAGTAGACTCATTTTGTCACAGTGTTCTATTCAGTCAGACTCCTTTTTTACTTCTTTTTCCTGCATAGTAGGAGTAATGCAATGCTTCACTTTACTGACCTATATGCTGTGTCCATCTTTGATATACAGTTTATGTTTGGTTTACAAACATGATCAGGTGAAACAAAGATGAACTGAAATAAATGAAAATATTGAGTTAAATATGTTATTCAGGTGAGTTCAGGCATGCAGAGACCGTTTTTTTTAAGTCATTTTGAACTTCAGGTGATTGTTTTGCTATTTCTCAGCATTCTTAAAAAAAAAACCCAAAAAAACCACTGTGGTCTTGCTGAGGTGTTCATGTTATTCTGTCCATCCCACCTCCAGCTATGATGTAATGATTAAATGATGCAGAGTTTATTTGTGCTTGCACAAGTTTACCCATGAAAACCTCAGCATGTGTCAGAGTGTGTTAGTGTGACATTTCCTTAAGATGATGATTGAAAAACTTTATTAACACAAGCAGCAACAGTATGTTGTTAGTAACAGACTCTAGTGTACATTAAATACTCATTAACTTCTCCAATTAGTGATTTGTAACAATGATGTAAGCATATGCAAAGTGACAGCATTACAGTAGGGCCGGATTAAACGCTAAGCATGGCCCCGGGCAAAGAGGTGGTTTTGGGCCCCGCATAAAGGGAACGTTAAAGGAAAACTAGTGTGAACGATTCTTGGACTGACTTAATGGAGTCAGGCTTAGGATCTTAGGATCGAGACATTTTCATAGTGTGTAATCCAAACAACACAGCAGATTATTAATGACAAATATATGAAAAAGAGGCCGGGTACAAACTCCGCCAGAAGAGGAGGTCACATGTCTACCAAAGGTAATGCAAAAGCCATTTGGAGCGATCTTCAAAAAACAGTCAAATAGTTTTATCCATTTATTCTGCTTAAACCTCCCATCCTACCTGAATATAGTCATGTAGGATGAGGTTCGAATAAAATAAGCGCTTTATAACGAAGAACCAATATGCTGCTAATAAACAGAAAAAGAAAGGTGAGTATGTGCACCTTCATGTTAAGTGTTACCTGTTCATTAAATACATTAAAGACGTGATGCTTGCTGAGCTGGAGCTTCATCCGGAGAGTCTTCTGTCAGCAGCTTGCAGTGATGTTCATAAAGAAGAGTCATTTATAATTATTAGAGATGGTTTACAGTTACATCAAACTGCTGCTGTTGCTTATTTTCTTTTTACCACATGACGATTCTTTCACAATAAAAGACTGAGATGTTTTGTAATGTGGCTCTCTTCCCTCTCCTTCAGTAAATATTACCCAACAGAGAGTGTGAATCACAAACAGGCTCCTCTGACATCACCCACCCCATCAGTCACTTCACAGTGAAGCATTTAAAGGGCAAACCAAAGCAGCACAACTCTGTCACCTACTTCAGGTGTTTATTATCATGATATAAATAAAACTGCTTCAGAGAACCGCTGTTATTAATACCAACATGAGCTTAGGTATTAAGTGTTATTTTTCTGTATTCCAAACTTTTTTCAGCTGTGATTCAATTTCTTTAAATTTAAATAGTCTGAACAGCTTCACAGAAACATAACCAGACTAAAACTTCTCTTGAAATCACTCTTTTTAATGAATTTTGTGTGTTAAATAAAAGAGAAACATCCAAACAAAATACACGTGGAGGAAACCTGATACACACCCCGTCCCCCAATTAAACTGTGGAGGTTCAGTAGTCTGTAAGCCGGGTCTGGGGTGCAGACCTGGAGACCTCCACTCTCCTAAAAGGGTGGGTGCCAGCACTGTGGGACATAAATCTGGACAGTATGTGCTCTTTCTTGGTGCTGAGGAGCTGCTCCAGCAACAGGCCCTGCTGGTGCTCCCGCTGCTCCTGAGCCTTCAGCTCTGAGTGGAGCTGCTGCTGCTGCTGCATCTGAGCACGGAGGTCGGCTTGGTATGCTCCAGCTGCCTGCTTCTGCCTGTGGGACGGACAGACAGTAAGTCAGACACACGGATATCAGACACACGAACAGCACTCGGCCGTTTGCTGACCTACCGTCTCTTCTCCTCCTCCTCCTTCTGATTCTCCTCCTCGATAACTCGCTCCAGCTCCTCACACTCCTTTTTCACCTGGGCTTGTTTCTGCAGATTAGCATACACTGGAGTGCACAGACACACAGACGCAGACACACACACACACACACACACACACACACACACACACACACACACACACACACACACACACACACACACACACACACACACACACACATTAAGTGAGCATTTAAACACTGAAACGATTAAAGAATTCAAACCGAAGTATAAAAACTGCCTCACATTTGTTCTGGATCTGCAGGTGCTGCGCCTCCATCACCTCCTCTATCAGCCTCTTCCTGGCCTCCCTCTCCAGCCGGCTCTTCTCCTCTCGTTTAGCCCAGACCTCCTTCAGCTGCTCCTCTATCAGCTGCTCCATCTCCTCCTCCTCTTTCCTCTGTCTCTGCAGCTCCTCGAACAGATACTCTCGGTACCTGCGCTGCTCCTCACGCAGCTCCGCCTGAATGCACACACACACACACACACACACACACACACACACACACACACACACAAGCATGCACGTGGTAAATCAGATGAGTGCGTTCTCGTGTTCATTCACAAGTGAAAACCTTTCTCTTCGCTGCTGAAAACTGCAAATACTGTTCTCCATCTTTTATCTGAATTTCTTGATTCTCATCACCTCACAAGAAATACGTTTTATTTACATTTTTTCCAATTTTGAAACATTAATTTAATCTTTACTCTGTGTTAGACCATACTGATTAACTTCAGCTTGTAGGCAGCTTCAGGTCCTTAGTAAATGTCTGACCTGCTTCATCAATGTTCACTCTTGTGTCAGCTACAGCTGACTGCAGTGCTCTGAGGCCCCCTGCTGGCCTGAATGAGGAAGTGCACTCACTGTGGCTAACACTGCCTGAATATTTTCATTCCTCCACTGAAGTCATTTGAATTTGTCTGAGAGGATCAGTGCTAAGAATCAATCTGTCACTGAACCATAGAAGGAACAGCACAGAAAACTCATCCACCAATCAAATAATGTTCATTCATCTTCTGAGTGCTGTTCCTGAAGTTCAGGTCTCAGGAGCAGTAGTCAGACCCCCCAGACCTCTGCAGTGTGTCCTGTGTCTGCACTGAGGCCTCCTCCCAGCAGGAGATCGAACACTTAAACCCGGTCGTGTCTGAGCCTCCTCATTCCACCTCAGCCTGATCCTTTTGATGCAGGTGAACAGCTCTCAGCTTCATTCTTCTGGTCTCTACCCAGAGCTCGTGGTCAGCTTTACTTTTACACTCAGTTCTCTTTTATTACCAAAGCAGTCTATCATAGCATCCACCTGCAGTCTGCTGCGCCGTCCTTCTCTCACTGAAGAACAGGAGCAGAGACACTTATAGCAGAGTGCTCTCTGACCTTTTACAGCTGAACACATGACCTCAGACATGTTAATGCTATTTCCTGCCATAGTGCTAGTTTGAGGCCATCCCTTAATCAGATCAGCAGAACTACATAATCGGCACAAAAAAAAAGAAGTGGTTCACAAACTCAGTGATAAAAAGCGCCCTGACTGAAGTCCAACAGCCACCAATCTAAGTCTGTGAGCATCCTCGAGAGGACACAGATCTCATCTTGTGTTAAACCCCAGTGTTACAAACAAGAGAACAATCATTTATAGAATTGATTTTACATTTCCTGGCTCAATCCGGCCTTGACGTTCAGGTTCTCTTACCTTCCTCTGAGCAGCTCCTTGTTTCTCATCTATTTCCTGCTTGAGCAGTGCCTGCAGGATGCTCATGTCCAGCTCCAGCTCCTCGCGCTGCTCCCGGGCCAGGCGCTTCATCTTCAGCCTTAAACCATGGTCCAGCAGCCGCCGCTGGCCCTGCTGTGCTTGGAGCTTCTGCTGCTGCTCCCGCTGCTCCTGCAGGAGGCTCGTCTGCCGCTGCTGCGCCTGCACGCCACACAGTTATCATACACTCAGTTACCACGTCTGCCAAATGTGCAAAAGGTGAATGTGTCACAGGTGAATGTGTATGAACAGGAGGCTCCTGGGCATGCTCAGAATGACCCTTTAAATCATCTTTCAAGCATCAGAATGATCTGCAGTGGTTGTGTGTGTTTGTGAGCTGTGTCTCCCCCTTGTGGTGATTTGAGATGAGTGCGACTGTAATGACTGAGGAACAGACCAGAAGCCGGGCTTCCTCTTCTTTCAGCTCCCTCTCCCGCTGCCTCTGCTGCTCGGCCGCCTCCATCTGCCTGCACAGGATGCTGCGCTGCTCCTCGTTCCTGTGTCGCCGGCTCTGGGCTCGAGCGCCCTCCAGCTCCTCTTTGGCTCGCCCGTCACCCGCCCACAGTTCAGAGAAGAGCAGGTCCTCCTCCTGCTGCCGCCGCTGTTGCGCCTGCCGGCTCCTCACCTGAGCGGTTCGCTCCTGGGACACCTGCTGCTCCGTGAGCCTGCTGCAGATGCTGCGCAGCTCCTCGCACTGCTCCCTGAGCACAGCAGTAACCACACAGCTGAGACTATTCATTAAAAATTAAAAGGATTTTCTGATGTTGGTTACAGGACTGCATCAGCATTTTAAAGTCTAACTTTCTGAACTTGTTTTTAAGCAGCTTCAGTTCAGGTAGGCCAAACTAGCTTCCTGCCTCGAGTTGTGCTCCCGTTTAACTTGTTCCAGTGTGAATCAGTAGTTTGAAATGAATTCCTTCAGGGGAGTTCACTGGCTCTAATATTAATGATTTATCTTGGGAATGTTTGTAATTGAGATGAATATTTGTAACTGTTTTCTGCTATTTAATTAAAGTGAATCACCATCTCTATAAGACATGCTGCGGTGGATGTTTAGGTGGAGGGTGCAGGGTACCTAAACTGCTGCTCCAGTTTCTCAGACACCAGCTGCTGTCGCTCGCTCTCTCTCTTGTGTCTCAGCGCTTTGGCTTTCTCTCTCATCTTTGCCTCTTTCTCTAATGTTGTCTCCTTTTTTTCCTCCATCTCCTGCAGGAACTGCTGCTCCTCCACCTCCAGCAGCTCTGCCAGCCTTAGGACACGATTGGGTGAGAAAGATGTCACAGCAAGCACAGACTGTAAATACTGTATCCCACCATCCACTCAGCACCCTCCTCTGTCACACCAACCCTCTGCATGTCCTCCTTCACTACATCCATGAACCTCCTCTGAGGTTTTCCTCTCCTCCACTCTGCTTGCACTTTCTTCTTCACATCTTGTGCACCCTTGTACATTGGATGGTTGACCCCAGATATTTAAACTCATCCACCTTCATCTGCTGCTTGCATGTTTATCTTTCCACCTGTGTGCTTATTCCTCTTATCTCCAGTTCTTCTCTCATCTCCAGGCTCTCCTCCACATGCTCTCTACTCTCACTACAGCCGAGGATTAAAACTATGATGCATTATTATTCTGAGCTTTAAAAATCTCTGATTTTAGGTGGGATACTGGATGATGAAAACCGGTAAAAAGTCACTTGATTAGCAGGTACTAAGGTTACATGTGTGTTGTGTAATCAGAGTATAAAGTAATCTGAGTACTAAAGGTGCTGTGGGTGGACTTTGTCATCAAACCTGCGTCTCCTCTGCTCGACGTCAGTCTCGTGCTGGCTCACGGCGGCTTGGACTCCCCTCTCCACGGCTCCTTTCAGGAATCGCTGCTCCGTGTCTTTCAGCCATGACGTCTTGATGTTGCAGCTCTGTTGGTACTTGGAGAACTCCAGCACTTTGTCTCGGGCCGCGTCCTGCCTCTGCCTCTGCAGCATCAGCTGCTCTGCAGGCCTCAGAGCAGGAGGCCGGGCTCTCTGAGACACCACACAGATCCAGAACAACAACCACACAGACAGAAACTGACATCAGTAACACTGCAGTACTGTGAGGAGTAGTATTCATATTTTCTACTCCACCATGGAGAGCCTTCTGTCCTACTGCTGCACACTCTGGTTCAAGTGCTGCACTTTGGAGGACAAGAGGAAATTGCAGCGGGTGGTGAGGGCAGCAGAGCTGGCAATTGGCACTTCACTAACCCCCCTCAGAGACATTTATCCTGGCAGACTTCAGAAGAAAGCCAGCATCATCCTCAAAGACCCCTCGCAACCTGGACACTCACTCCCACTTACTTACGCTATTGTGTACTTCACACGGAGAGATGCCAAACTGCCTTTCATTGTTCTTGTAACAGTGACAATAAAGAGCTATTCTATTCTATTCTTTTTTAATCTAATCTATTCTATTCACTGTAACTCACAAACATATCTTACGCCACTACTCCTGTTTAGTTACGTTGCAGGTTAATACTGAAGCAACAGCAACTATAATACTTTATAGATTTACTCTGAAATAGGACACTTTGCATAGTAAATGGTAAATGGACTGGTGATTATGTAGCACTTTCTTCTCTAAGAGATCACTCACAGCGCTTATACCTTCACACTGCAGAAATTGTACTTTTACTTAACAGCAGTATAAGTGCTATTACTTTAAATGTTGCCTTTACACCGCTGCATTCTGTTGTACTTTTACCCTGCAGTAAATTTACCTATTTACCTTACTATTATGGACCATTTTTACTAAAGGCGTGGTGCTGCTTCTTTGTTGGTGTCCCTCTTACCACAGCCACAGAGTGGGGCGTGGGTCCGGTGATCTCCCTGCACCTCGTTCTCCTCTGACTGAGCAGCATCCCGCGGGATTGGGCTCTTGGTGTCCGGGGGTCTGCCTCTGCTCTCCGGTTCACGACTCTTCGTTTCAGCTCTCGGAGCTCCGTAAGTCTTAGTAAAAAGTTAAAACACAGAGGAGACCTTCGCTTTCCGTTACCATGGAAGCAACAAACGGAGAAGACGTAGGTCACAGCTCACTGTATGCGCATGCGTCACCGCAGCCGACATGCTGCTCCTGTGAGTCAGCGGGGCTGCCCCGCCCCCTAAAGCACGAGAGTGTAACGTGTGAAGTTTTGGAGTTTTTTTGTAAGTTCTATTTTTTTAAAACGTTTTTTTAAGTGAAAAAAATGTTTTTAAATCATAGTATGGTAATTATAGCACACAGTTTGGTTTGTTTCAAAGTCTGACTTAATGCGAATCGTTCAGATCGTTCTGCCTCCTCTCTGCACACCCACGAATAACCCTCTGCAGGTCGGCAGCGACACTAAACTTTATTTGTTACTGTGAGTCACCTCAGCCCCGTTTAACACTTTTGATACTAAGGTAATTTAGATGATTTAGGATGAGTCGACACAGTGAAATATGTGGTGATATATATCACTTCCATCATCTTTCATCAGTGACTTAAATTAAAACCCTCATCTTGTTTTTCTTTGCCTGACATGATCCACAGTCAGCTTTGTTTAGTGAAAAAAATTTATGAAACATTTTCATAAACTATTATTCAAAACTGGAAAGTTCAGTAAACTTTACTTGAAATTAGGTTTAATCCCCTGTAAAATGTGATGTGTAGAAAAATGCTGTCTTTAGTTTTACGAGTAATGCACAGGAACATCTCTATGTTTCAGCAATTCTTCTAAGTCCATAGCCTGAAATCACAGCCAAATACGGTGTTCACAAGAATGAACTTTTAGAACTTACAGATAGGCCTGTGTGCCACAAAACATTACTGCAAAGATGAGAACACTTCACTCTGAGTGACATTTAACAATACACTGACTTGTTTTTCAGCTTCACTCATAGGCAGGATGTTTTTAATTTTAGTGATACTGATCAGACAAGAGGAAGCAGTCCAGGTTGGAGGTTCACTTAAAGCACTTAAGTAAGTAAATGTACACAGTGGTCCTATCGACGTGCTCATTCAAGACAGTGAACGTGGACAATATGTCCTCATTTTCTTAACAAAAACTCATTGTTACACACAGGTGCAACATAAAAGTGATGCACGTAAACTGATTTGTACATTTATCATTTCATGTTCTCTTTAAAATCCACCAAGTCAACAGTAAACAGCTGACGGTTAGCTTTAGAGTTGGGTGTGACTTAAGTCACAAGGTAAAAAAGGGAGATTTTCAGAAACTAGAACTTTGATTTTAAACTGAGTCTAAGATATTTTGGCAACTTCTATTTGAGTTTAATAAACCCAACCACTTCCCCTAAACCTATCAAATACCTGGTGGATGTGAAAAGGTTATTTACACAATCATATACTGATATATGACCCTGGGAAACATAGTCATGATTGCATTCACATTCAACTTAACCCAAAGAAATGGGTTAGGTGCTTCTTTTGTGGTTCGGACACCTTCTGACATTTCTTTGGAGGTGGAGGAACACCAAAGTAATTGCTTAAAGGAGCTTCTTCGACATCTTTAAGAGTTCTAAACAAATGTCTGTCCTCCTCCAGAAAATCTTATGTACACAAACGCACGTTGCAACTTCTTATCTTGTGGGCGTCTTTTATTTTGACAGCGCATGTGTACCTGCGGACCACTTATGTGCAGCCCTGTCTATAACTACCTAAGTTATTTAAAAATTATTATCATTTAATTTACCCCCCTTTCCCAGCATCTTCACACTAATAACCCTGCACTTTGAAAAATTACCTGCAGGTGTGTCAAACATCAGCTTTTCTGTAAGTTGGCCATATAAGCAGGTTGGCATGCCACGAATCAAAACAGCAGAAACAGAAAAAAAACTCTTCAGTCCAACTCCAGACTTGTTTTATCGACTGCCTGATTTACACTGTTTTAAGTTTTGTGTGTTTACATTTAATAGCAACTTATATTTGTATCTGTTCATCACCCTGTGTGGCACCTGAGGGTCCAGACCACCGGTCAGAAGAAACCCAACTGATCCTTCTCCTGGAACCCTGAACTGGACATTAGTGTGGTTATCAGAGTAAAACAGTGAACATCATCCTGAGCTGCACTGTGGTTTCTTAGCAAGCGTTATCACTCGTAGCTGAAATGAGCTGTAATCCGATGAGAGCATCTCAGTGAGGTTGTCATGGTAACTCAATGGCAGCAGCAGTGACGTTCAGGTGGGACACTTCTGTGTGGATTCTCGATGTTTTTCCCTGTGCTTGTCCTGGTTCCTTCCGGAGCTCCGGTTGCTCCTGCATTGAAGGTCGTGCTGGGTCACTGCTGCTGGTGTGAATCCAGGATACGCTCACATCAAACACTCTTAATCTCAAGAGTTTCAATTCCTGTTTAATGGAGAGGTTAAAAACCACAGCCCTGTAATCTGACAGCAGCTTCTTATCAAATTACAGGTTATCATCAATTTTCTTTAGAAAATCTCCAAATACAAACTTTATCTTTATGTTGTTCAAACAGGAACAGAACTGTGAACCAGCAGAAACCAGAAACAGATGAAACTGCTCTGCCTCACTGACCCCTCATGACGAGGTCTGACTAAAGCGGGCTAATATTTCATGTGTTGCACGTGAGCATCTTTCTGTGTGAAGGAAATGAGACAAGCTTTTCTTCATTTAAATATTCTGCAGTTTCTATAAAAAGGCTGTGCGATCATTTTCAGTGGAGTGAAACTCAGGGAATAAAGTAAAATAAATAAATAAAATGATGGATTATAAGAGAACTAAAACTAAGAAAGGCAAAGATTAGAATTAGGAAAACTAAATGAGGCATAAAATAGAAACTTGAATGATGTGAATGAAGAACAAACCATGCAGAAAATATAATAATAACTAATGACTAAAAAACATGCTTATGGATAACAGGTTGTTTTGTCAGAGGTCTAGGCGTTCACTCTCAGTGGGTGGAGTTCCTGTCCTGACGTCTTGATGCATTCTCAATCATCCAGGAACCCTTTTTGGGTTCCTGTCCTGACTGTGATAACAGCGCTTTCTGCTTATCAGTCATGCTCATCCTCCTCCCACACACTCACACATTCACACTGCGCGCGCACACACACACACACACACACACACACACACACACACACACACACACACACACACACACACACACACACACACACACACACAGTTTAAATAAAAGAAGTGCTACATTAAAAACAAATCATCAGATCCAGAAACTGTGTTCACTCCTCAGTTACAGAGGAAGAAGGAAGATTTCATCTAGTTAGCACACAGTTTCAAGACCTGCATTATGGTGCACACTTGTGTATTTGTGAACTTTTACCTAGCATGCATATACCACTAAAACAATACCATCAGTAGGGTTAAACAGTTATAAAGTGCTTGTAGCTTAGGCGATAGAGCAGGTGATCTATTTATCAGAATGTTGGCGGTTTGATCCCTGGCTGCTCTGTCTGCATGCCAAATATCCTTGGGCAACATACTAATCCCGAATTGCTCTCTGATGCATGAATCAGAGTTTGAATATTAGATAGTAGGAAGTGCTGGTAAAAGAGTCATGTTGTATAAAGTGCTTTGGGTGCTCCAGCAGAGTAGGAAAGCGTTATAAAAGTGTGAGCTTTTCCCCCCTACCATTTGAAATGACCACAGGTGTTTATACCCACAGGTAAATGAACAGTTTATTATTTGTAAAAATAATTTCTGTTTTATGGGTTATGTGATAGTTTCCAACATTGCAGACAAAAACAAACACCCAGGAAATACTGAACATGTGTCAGTGAGGTAAGGCCACTTCCTATTCACGATAAAAAAGTAAATGTGATTGGTCTCTTCCTGCAGGCAGATACTGAGGACAGCAGGTTTGATGATCAGAGCAGCGAGCAGGCAGAGAGACATCTACCTGGACATGGATCACCTGCTGCTGCTGCTGCTGTTGTGGAGCTCAGGTAGGACTGGTTTAAACATCATCTGTAAGCTTTCACTGATCTGACTGGAGGATTTCACCAAACGGCAGTGAGAAAATTATATACATTATGATTTTGCTGTATGTGTGTTTGTAAGTCCCTTATCTCATCCTAGACAAGTGGACCAATCATGATGAAACTTTGAATAAACATTGCTGAGGCCACTGTGAGTGCCAACATTATGATGTACACAAATATTTTTCATGCAATTGTATGTATTTGTACATCTGACAGGTCAAATGGTGACATTATGATTTAGTATTGTTCTGTTACATTTACCAGTATATACTGTAAATCTTCTGTCATAAGCTCATCTTATAGTGACTGTAATGCTTTGTTGACTTAATAAACCCCAAATTACATGTAGAAATAAAATTATTAAACTTCAATATTTCTAACATGTTTAGTGTTTAAACAAGCAAAACCCACATGAATGAAACACAGAGAACATTTAAACATATACTTACTAACATGAAAACCCATGAAACATTTTATTTAATCCCAATGTAGAAAAATGCATCATTCTTTATTTACCTAACCCCAAAGCAAACACCATGCATAGCACAGAGGTTTGCTGGTACATTTAAACATTTCTTTAACCAAATAGTTTATTAAAAATAACTGTAACATAAACATTAGAAATCTCAGTGTAAAATTTGGTGAAAAACTAAGTTTAAAAAAATTAACCCTTCATAATACGGCTTGTCACTAAGGACATAATTGCCCTGTAATTAAAAGGAATTTTTATGTATTTTCTTAGAAGTTACAAAGTAATTATATTCATATAAATTGTATTATTTAAAGGTAGGGACACTAAAATAAGGGGGTAAGTCAGATTACAAACATAAAATGTACTGTATAAATAATGAATTATTGCATTAGTCTTTATTAATGTGTAAGTAATCTTACACAACACATGAGTAATTTTTAGCATAACACCATATATTTTACAGGAAATGATAAATCATACTGTAACTAATTTTAACTGCAGCATAATTTCATGGTAATTTTGTGCAAAGACAATATTTCAGCATCATACTTTGTAAGTATGGCGTACGGAGCGGATTAATATTGCCTTTTTATGTCTTTATTTTAAAAACTTTTTTTACATGATTAATTTGTCTTAAAGATTCTTTAAGGTTTGTTTGACGCCAGATACATTTTGTGTGTGTGTGAAGCAACTGTTTTAGATGCTGTCAAAATAAAAGTTGACATGGATGATTCATTTTTAACATACTCTTCTTGTCACTGTCACTGACTCAGCTCCTCAGACTGGTCAGAGCTCATGGGAACAGTTTAAACTTAATAAAGATTAAAGAAATCCGTCTATCACAGTTTAAAAAGACAGTTGGTAAAAACACGATCAGTAACAATTTCAGATAAGCACGTTAATTGAAGTTTTAGTGCTCAGGGTATGAAATTAACTAGACTCAAGACTTCTTTGGTTTCCAAATCTCTATTACATGATAAAAAACGAATTATAAATTCAGATTTGAATGGGTACTTTTGTTCATTTTTCATTATTTGCATCTTTCTCTCGTAGATTTTGGCTTTAACGCACTTTGAACAGGCTCACACACCAACATGACACACATACAAACACCCATACACTCTGTGATGGCCAAACCCGTGGCCACACTCTAAAGTCGGTAAATTTTGTATTTTCATTCTTCATTTGAACATAGTAATACATTTTAGTTGCCAATAACTTTATTGATTGGTTTGGATACATTTGTTCTATTTGTAAGCGCGCACATTTAGTTTACTTATGTATTCATACTACTTCATTTCTTTGCTTTCTGACCAACCTTTGTCTTTTTATTTCTTACCTGGTATCATCCCTGGGAGTTGCTGGACAAAAGATGGTAGCCAGGGTTTGAAACCATTAAATATGAAGGAAGATAATTGGACCACACCACCACTTCCTGCTGAAGGGGAGGATGTGTATTTTCTTTACTTTAAAAACAAAGTATTTGTATTTAATTAAATATTTGAGTTTAGGGGGTTTAATGGGGTTTTTGATTTTCTTCTTTAGTGTTTAGTTTATTAACAAACTAGATTGTACTGCTTCGTTTTTGATTTATGATTTTGTTTTGTTTGTTACCCCTCATGTGTCACAATGGTCTGATCAGCCATTCTACAGGGAGTGCAGAATTATTAGGCAAATGAGTATTTTGTCCACATCATCCTCTTCATGCATGTTGTCTTACTCCAAGCTGTATAGGCTCGAAAGCCTACTACCAATTAAGCATATTAGGTGATGTGCAGGCACGTGCAGAGGGGGGCTAGAGGGGCTTGAGCACCCGCCCCTTTCCTGATGGAAAGGGTAATGTGATGTGGGCAAACCAAGAAGTTTGCCCACATTACTCCTGTCCTTGCTGATCTGCACTGGTTGCCTGTCAAATATCGTATTCAATTTAAAATTTTGTTGTTTACTTTTAAAATTACCAATAACACTGCACCAAGCTATCTTAAGGAACTTTTAAACCCATATGCTCCTGCTAGGGCTTTAAGGTCTTCCTCACAGTTACTGTTGGTTCAGCCCAGATCTCGACTGAAATCTAGAGGTGATCGATCGTTTGCTCTAGTTGCACCGGAGCTGTAGAACAATCTCCCGATTGGCATCCGGGCGTCTGATTCTATTCATTCTTTTAAATCACGGCTAAAAACATATCTTTTAAAACTTGCCTTTTCTACCAGTTAAATGCTGGCTTGCTTGCAGTGACCTATTGTATTAAATTCTCTGCTATCTTTCCATTATTGGTGTCTTTTATCATGGTGGTACAGTCTTACCTTGCTATAATCTATGTGCTGCAGTTTACTCTTATTGGTGGCTTTTATCTGTGAACATAATCCGTTACTTTTATGAATTTGATGTTAATGTGTGAACTGTTTTATTTTTTATTGTTTTATGTAAAGCACGGTGGCACGGTGGTTAGCACTGTTGCCGCACAGCAAGAAGGTCCTGAGTTCAATTCCAACATCAGGCTGGGGTCTTTCTGTGTGGAGTTTGCATGTTCTCCCCATGTTTGCGTGGGTTCCCTCCGGGTACTCCGGCTTCCTCCCACCGTCCAAAGACATGCAGCTTGTGGGGATAGGTTAATTGGATAATCCAAATTGCCACTAGGTGTGAATGTGAGCGCGAATGGTTGTCTGTCCCTGTGTGTAGGCCCTGCGACAGACTGGCGACCTGTCCAGGGTGTACCCCGCCTCTCGCCCTATGACAGCTGGGATAGGCTCCAGCGCCCCCCGCGACCCTGAAAAGGATAAGCGGAAGCGAATGGATGGATGGATGTAAAGCACTTTGGTATGCCCAAGGCTTTTAAATGTGCTCTATAAATAAAGATTGTTGTTGGGTGCCCTTTTGTTGAGGCAACTTTTTAAAAAAAAAATTATTATTATTATTTTTTTAATGTGTGTGTGCGTGCGGAGTCCTGTCTGTGCCCCTCAACAATAATATTTAACTATTAATCACAGTTTTGCTAAATAAAAGGATCTGGCTTGCATCAGTCACATGATCACATTTAACCAATGATCGCCCTTGACGGCAGAACGCGCTGGTTACGAGCTCACAAAGAGCACGCGCATTTGTTGCGGTCCGGAGCTGTAGGAGAAACACAAGTTAACTCAGAGACACAGACTGATGCGACAAAACCAGTAAGTAGGTGTACAGCGCACACTGTAGTGTATAGCACCCAGGAGTATTAGCTTATTACGTACACGTTGGTAAGTAGTGATGGGCAGATGAAGCCCCATGAAGCACTGAAGCTTTTCATCCAATTGGTTCACCCCAACGCGAAGCTTCATGAAGCTTCATTTGCTCTAGCAGGACACCTACTGGACGTAAAAATAATAGCTGGCATGAATTTGAAGAGTGTGGCATTTTGCACACAGCCTGTAAATGTCAACAACAAAAGGAGTGTGTAAAACATGTATATTGTAGTGATGGCAGTATACTGTGTATATTTATAGTGGCAGTATGGGAAATGATTATTTGGAAATGCTTGAAATGGAAATGATCATTTACTGTGAGGTGAGGTGTGGTTGGGGTGTGGACAGTGGTTGTGCTTTTGTAACGTTGAGGTATGGACAGCTACACACTGAGGCTTTGAGCCTCAGTCCTGCCTGTTCACATTTTATTCTGTAAAAACTAAATTTTCACTGCTTTTATGACCTTTTTAGTGGGGAGAACATAGCTAGGATTTAATGATTTAACAAATCTTTTGAATCCTTTGTCCTCCACAATGCTAAATGGCTGGGAGTCCTCAATCACCATGCTGACCAGGTCTTCATCTATTTGAGATTGTTCTCCTGAGGAAAGACAATAAAGATAAAGCACAAATATAAATATCACATACGTAACTTATAACAGTTGTATAATATTGTTATATCATTTAGTAACATTACTGCATGCTATATTATCATGGCATTTGATGGCTCACCTGGTCTTGCTCCACAATCGGTGTCCCCCTTATTCTCATGCAAAGCTCTGTAGTGCCTAAGCATGGATGAGGTGTTGTTGTTATATCCCAGCTCCCTGGCACATAGCAAACACTTCACCTTGTACAAAAGTCAAGACAGCTCAACATAAATTGTATTGCAGCATCAGTATTATGGAAATACATCTTCTGTAGAAATTTACATACCTTGTTGGGAGGAATAAGATCAAAATGTTCCCACACAGGGGAGGACATCCTCCTCTTCTTAGCTGGCTCCATTCTCTCCTGACTTTCTCTCCTCACTCTCATAAACCTCCAAACTGTCTCTAACTGTCACTAACCGCAACTCTCCATCAAACACCCACATTGTGAATGAAGTCTGAGGGGTTTATATCGCTGTCATATCTCGCGGCAAAGTTCGAACCACTTCATGAACCAGTCACGTGGTACAGCCGGGCAGCGAGGCTTCGGACGTCATCATTTTCAGCTCCTCCCATAAATGAAGCAAGCCTCGATACGCGCTTCGCGGAAACGCCCCCTCCATTACTCGACACACGCTCCGAAGCCTCGATACAGAACGTCCCATCACTATTGGTAAGCTGTCTTGTTGCAACTGACGAACTGAAACAAACGAGCGTGCTGTGTGTGCAACAGCGCGACAAACATTACCTGTCCTTTTATTAACTGCACAAGTAGTGCTGGTCATAGCTGCTGGCTACCTGGCTGTCATGGGTCTGTAGCTCTGTCACCGTTTTAGGGAACATATTTAGTTTTAAAGTAAGTTTCCGGGCTTTTCCTGCCTTTCTGGAGGGATTATATTTCACTAAAAAACGATCTAATATCCATGTCCACATAATTATGCATTATAATAATATTTTAAAAAACACACGCTGTATTTTAAAAAACATACATTAAGAAGCAGATTATATTAGATTTATATTTTAAATAAGACAAAATTTGGATTTTACAACAGTAAAATGATTGTATCTCTACAGTTTAAAAATTTAATAAGCTTTGCCCCTGCACAGAGTGGATAGATAGGGCAAGATACTAACCCCATGTTTGCCTACTGGCGGTGGTCAGAGGGCCCGGTGGCGCCAGTGTCCGGCAGCCTCGCCTCTGTCAGTGCGCCCCAGGGTGGCTGTGGCTACAATGTAGCTTGCTATCGCCTGTGGGTGAATGACTGAATGTAGTGTAAAGCGCTTTGGGGTCCTTAAGGACTAGAAAAGCGCTATACAAATGCAGGCCATTTACCATGTACCCATCAGGTAAAACATCGGCGATGTTTGCTTTGCCTTGTTGCCCATATTAGATTCTTGATGAATGTGTGTTGTTGTTATTCAGCCTGGTTCAATGTGCCCCTTTTTAACTTTGAGCACCCGCCCCTTTAAACCTCTCTGCACAGCCCTGGTGATGTGCATCTCTGCAATGAGAAGGGGTGTGGTCTAATGACATCAACACCCTATATCAGGTGTGCACAATTATTAGGCAACGTCCTTTCCTTTGGCAAAAAGGGTCAAAAGAAGGACTTGACAGGCTCAGAAAAGTCAAAAATAGTGAGATATCTTGCAGAGGGATGCAGCAGTCTCAAAATTGCAAAGCTTCTGAAGCGTGATCATCGAACAATCAAGCGTTTCATTCAAAATAGTCAACAGGGTCGCAAGAAGCGTGTGGAAAAACCAAGGCGCAAAATAACTGCCCATAAACTGAGAAAAGTCAAGCGTGCAGCTGCCAAGATGCCACTTGCCACCAGTTTGGCCATATTTCAGAGCTGCAACATCACTGGAGTGCCCAAAAGCACAAGGTGTGCAATACTCAGAGACATGGCCAAGGTAAGAAAGGCTGAAAGACGACCACCACTGAACAAGACACACAAGCTGAAACGTCAAGACTGGGCCGAGAAATATCTCAAGACTGATTTTTCTAAGGTTTTATGGACTGATGAAATGAGAGTGAGTCTTGATGGGCCAGATGGATGGGCCCGTGGCTGGATTGGTAAAGGGCAGAGAGCTCCAGTCCTGCACCGGCGTGCCCGTGCAGCCCCCTCTAGCTTCTGCTCGGTGGCTACTGGGTGACGCCTCGTCTGGGGATCCTCAGCCCTTCCCATGAGGGTGGCACGGATGCCCCTCCGGTGGTCCTCCTTGGGCTCTCGCACTCTGGGGCCTCTGGATGTCTGGGGCCTGGATCTCCTCCATGCCTGCTTCATGCCCTGGGGGACGGGGCTATGGCTCGCTACATCCTCTTGCATACCATTACATGTGGAAACCATTTGAATACAAGCGCGCTGATCCACACAGGTATGCACACGGATGTTCACTGCTCGTAGACTTAAATTACACCTTTCTTGGCTGCTACTTCAAAGCACATTGTGCGCTGTCTGTCCTGCGTGCTGCACAACAACATTGAATTTTTAGTATTTACTGCTGTTTACACTTAGCTAGATTAATGCGATGGTGTTGTGTTTAGTATGTTGCTTTGTTTTTTTTTGCTTGTTTTCTATTCTTCTCTCAACAGGTGATCCAGGAGATTTTTTTTTTCTCCCCCCCTTTCTCACTGTCCCTCTCCCCTTCTGTTTTTCTTTTCCTTCCTCTTTCCCTCTCCCTTTCCTATCCCTCACTCATGTCTGTCCCGTCTGTAACAACTGAAAATAAAATATAATAAATAATAAAAACAAAGGTCGATCAAATGGACCAATACGGCAATGCTACGATGATCCATTTGGCAAAGTAAATCCATTGGGTATCCTTGTTGGTCTTCAGACAACAATTCTGACAGCTAAAGAACCAAATGGGACAGGCCAAAAAAAAAAAAAAAAAAAAAAAAGAGAGCTCCACTCCGACTCAGACGCCAGCAAGGTGGAGGTGGAGTACTGGTTTGGGCTGGTATCATCAAAGATGAGCTTGTGGGGCCTTTTCGGGTTGAGGATGGAGTCAAGCTCAACTCCCAGTCCTACTGCCAGTTTCTGGAAGACACCTTCTTCAAGCAGTGGTACAGGAAGAAGTCTGCATCCTTCAAGAAAAACATGATTTTCATGCAGGACAATGCTCCATCACACGCGTCCAAGTACTCCACAGCGTGGCTGGCAAGAAAGGGTATAAAAGAAGAAAAACTAATGACATGGCCACCTTGTTCACCTGATCTGAACCCCATTGAGAACCTGTGGTCCATCATCAAATGTGAGATTTACAAGGAGGGAAAACAGTACACCTCTCTGAACAGTGTCTGGGAGGCTGTGGTTGCTGCTGCACGCAATGTTGATGGTGAACAGATCAAAACACTGACAGAATCCATGGATGGCAGGCTTTTGAGTGTCCTTGCAAAGAAAGGTGGCTATATTGGTCACTGATTTGTTTTTGTTTTGTTTTTGAATGTCAGAAATGTATATTTGTGAATGTGGAGATGTTATATTGGTTTCACTGGTAAAAATAAATAATTGAAATGGGTATATATTTGTTTTTTGTTAAGTTGCCTAATAATTATGCACAGTAATAGTCACCTGCACACACAGATATCCCCCTAAAATAGCTAAAACTAAAAACTACTTCCAAAAACATTCAGCTTTGATATTAATGAGTTTTTTGGGTTCATTGAGAACATGGTTGTTGTTCAATAATAAAATTATTCCTCAAAAATACAACTTGCCTAATAATTCTGCACTTCCTTGTTTATACCCTTGTATGTCATTTCATGTTTAGGTCAATTATGTATGTTTGGGCAGTCATTTGGTTTGTTAAGTCTGCAGTCTTTGCCTGAGTTCAGTTTTGTTTCTTTGACCTCTTTTATGAGCTCAACATTTATTACTCTTGTAAATATAATTTTTGGGGGTTAAATAAGTGGAAACTATATTTTTCTAATAATTCCTGGGACGACTCCTGTTTTTCAACTCGGTCCATCACACACTCATATCTGACGATCAAAGGAAAATAAGAAACTCTGCAAAATCGGTCAATTTGAACTTAACATCAAACTGTGCTGCTCCTCTCACTGTCAGGGGGATGAATGTGATGAGCCATAGAACGCAGGGTAGACAGAGTCTCTTCTCTCACAGATTCACTGCAGAAAATTTAGTTACAGGGAAATCAAGCAGCACAGCTGAAAAACGCACTGAATGGTAAATGGACTGATTCTTATATAGCTCTCCCGGAGTACTCAAAGCGCTGTATACAACATGCCTCATTCACCCACTCATACAAGCACTTCTAAACACAAGTGCAAACTAAACTACATTCATACTCCGATGAACGCATCGGAGGGCAACTTGGGGTTACAATCTTGCCCAAGGATATTTGGCATGCAGACTGGGGAAGCCAAGGATCGAACCACCAACCTTCCAATCAGTAGCTGATCTGCTCTACCACCTGAGCCACAGCCACTGAGAGCTCAGCTTTTGGCCCAAAGAATGAGGACAGCTTGGCCAGTGCTTCACATTCTACCCCTGGATGGATGTGGATGTTTCAAAGCGTATGTTTAGAAAAGTAGTTTATTGTGCAACGCTTTTAGTCCGATGTGCTGGGTAATGTAATGGATTCATGCATTCATGAATTCACCTGCCGTCTACCTCCATTACTCCTGCTGCTTTTACCCATTATTGCCTCCACTCTTGATCATTAAAATGCACTATTCATTCCACACATGTAGCTTGCACTTATTGATCTGGCACATCTGGCTTCAAACTGATGGTTTTCTTTGGTTTTCTCTTCAGGAGTCCAAGCTGAAGGGAAACACAACTCAACAGGTGAACAAAAAACAAAACAAAAAAATAAAATACTCAGCAGGAAAGGTTGACTTTAACATTTTCAGGAGTAAATTTCTTTATTGATGGCTCTCTGCTTTCTGTTCAGAGTCTGATGATGTCAGATTGGTGGAAGGACCCAGTTTGTGTGCTGGTACATTGGAGGTGAAACATCTGGGAGAGTGGAGACCAGTGAATGTCATTGACTGGACCCTGAAGGAAGCAGCCGTGGTCTGTGAACATCTGGACTGTGGCTCTGCTGTTGCTTTCGGATTGAAACCGCAGATGCCTGCATCTTTGTGGAAGATCAAACTTGACTGTGTTTGGTCAGGATCTACTCTGAGGGAGTGTGCAACACCAGATAATTCTTATACAGCCCTGATTCTCACCTGTTTGGGTGAGTTTATTAGTGACATAATCTATGTCATTGTGTTTGACATTAATTCAACAGTTTGACACATATGCAAGTTTTCTTAGATGATGGTTTTCAGCAGCAGCATTTTTTTCTTTCTCCAGACTCTGTCAGGCTGCTGAATGGTTCCAGTCTGTGTTCAGGCAGACTGGAGGTGAAGTCTAACCAGAGCTGGTCCTCAGTGTGTGAAGCTGACTTTGACCAGCAGGATGCAGAGGTGGTCTGTAGGGAGCTCGGCTGTGGGCCTCCTTCGGTCCTCCAGGGGGCGCTCTATGGAGAAGTGGAGGCTCTAGCGTGGAGCAAAGAGTTCCAGTGTGGAGGCCATGAGTCTGCTCTCCTGGACTGTAGAAGCTCAGGCTCAGCTAGAAACAGCTGCTCACCTGGCAAAGCTGTTGGACTCACCTGCTCAGGTAAATGGTAAATGGCCTGCATTTGTATAGCACTTTTCTAGTCCATAGGACCCCAAAGCGCAATACACTACATTCAGTCATTCACACACACTTTCACACACTGGCGATAGCAAGCTACATTGTAGCCACAGCTGCTCTGGGGCGCACTGACAGAGGCGAGGCTGCCGGACACAGGCGCCACCGGGCCCTCTGACCACCACCAGTAGGCAAACATGGGGTTAGTATCTTGCCCAAGGATATTTGGCATGCAGCCAGGATGCAGCCTGGGATCAAACCATCGACCTTCTGATTAGTGGCTGACCTGCTCTGCCACCTGAGCTACAGGTAGAAGAGGAGCTGCAGCTTTGATGTGGTTCAAACTCACTTTATTCTTTTACTGATGACTCTCTGCTTTCTGTTCAGAGCCTGATGATGTCAGACTGGTGGGAGGAGCCAGTCGCTGTGCAGGTAAAGTGCAGGTGAAACAACTGGGAATGTGGAGATCTGTGATTAATACTGCACACAGCCTGGAGGAAGTCACTGCTCTCTGTGAACGTCTTGACTGTGGCTTTGCTGTGGGAATGACCATGTCCCGTTCCGGGCTAGTCTCAGACGACTGGGAAATAAAACGTGATTGTGCTCAGGCTGGATCTCCTTTGAGAGAGTGTTTGAGTTTCTCTGTCATCACATTTTCACAAAAAGGCCTATTCAGAGAACTTATATGCTCAGGTAAGCAAATAAAAATTCTGTGGACATAAACATGATTTCTACTTGCAGCGGTTGGTGTCATCTAAACATTTGTATATTGATGTTTCCACAGTTATCCTAACTTTAAGCTTACTCAAAAGACACACATTGATCATGAGCTATAACTGGCAATAGAATACAATATGTTCAAATGATTACATTATTTTTCTTAAATGCATGGCATCATTGACAGTGATCTTACTAAAGTTTCTTTAACTGATGCTGTACAGGGAGAACTTAGCTTTCTGCTTTAGTTTTTGTCAGGATGTAATTAAACACATTATTGCCCATATACTGTGTGAAGCTGTCCCCAGGGACAAAAATATACATATGATATAAAGTTTCAAACATATTAACAGGAATAATGTTCATTAAACACACAGCTTATCTGAGGAAAAATAAATAACTTGTATCATTAATTAACCCTACCGTCATGTTGTGTGAAGTTAAAAAATCTAAAAGAATTAGTTCAAAGTACTTTTTTAATATGAAAAAGTGTAATAAAAATATAAAATGATATTTGTTCATGTTATATATTTGTAACTCTGGTCTGCATGTTTATATTACATAGATACATCAAAGAGGAGGTTAAAGGGGTCAAAAACTATTTGAATTTGACTGTGAAACATACTTCACCCAAACCACACACACACCCACACACACACCTACACACACACACACACACACCTACACACACACACACACTATTGACCTCGTGTATAAAGTGCGAGAATGAGCGGGTTGTTATCAGTTTTGATGGGGAACTTTTGTGTTTCTGTGGGCAAACTCCACCCACCCTTAGTGGAAATTCAGCAGAAAAGGAGCAAGGCAAGTTTCTGCAAAGGAGTCCAAACAAGACTGCAGCTACATGTTACAAAGTTTCCTTTCAGAGTTTTACAAAATTAGCAGCAAAAGTAAACAGCTGACAGCCCTGGAAGTTCTGGACTCAACTTTGAAGACCATCTTGAGGTCAATTCAGAATCTGATGATTCAACAAAATATTTTTAAAAAAGAACAACTTGTCTCATCTCAACATGTCTCCAGTGCGTGCTGTTATAAAGATGTGTTCTGTTGTTAATGATGAAGTCATGTTGAGTTGTGCCGAGGTTGAATCAGTGAATAGTTGTTTGCTGCCATCTTTTTCTTGTGTGTCTGCTGTCTCTGATCTCTCTGTTTGATCTTCTCTGACGTCTCCAGACTCTGTCAGGCTGCTGAATGGTTCCAGTCTGTGTTCAGGCAGACTGGAGGTGAAGTCTGACCAGAGCTGGTCCTCAGTGTGTGAAACCGACTTTGACCAGCAGGATGCAGAGGTGGTCTGTAGGCAGCTCGGCTGTGGGCCTCCTTCGGTCCTCCAGGGGGCGCTCTATGGAGAAGTGGAGGCTCCAGTGTGGAGCAAAGAGTTCCAGTGTGGAGGCCATGAGTCTGCTCTCCTGGACTGTAGAAGCTCAGGCTCAGCTAGAAACAGCTGCTCACCTGGCAAAGCTGTTGGACTCACCTGCTCAGGTAGAAGAGGAGCTGCTGCTTTGATGTGGTTCAAACTCACTTTATTCTTTACTGATGAATTTATCCTTTCTATTCAGATCCTGTTAGGTTGGTGGGAGGTGCCAGTCGCTGCTCAGGTACATTAGAGGTAAATTATCTGTGGCGGTGGAGCCCAGTGGATGTCTCTGACTGGAGCCTGAAGGGAGCAGCTTCTGTCTGTGCACATCTGGATTGTGGCTCTGCTGTTTCTGTAAGACGGACAAAGGCCACTGGATTCTATCCGCTGACAGTACGCTCTGACTGTGTTAAATCTGGATCTGCTCTAAGGACGTGTACAACATTCATGTCATCTTCCTCCATGATAAAGCTCAACTGCACAGGTAAGCATATCATTTCAATCCAAATAATTTTCTTTATGTGGATCGAATCTACAATTTCTGTCAGTACTTTGTTAGGTTAGAGTCAGGAAAAGAAAAGTGAGGAAAGAAGATGGTAGTAAGGGCATTAAAATATATATCAGAAAGATCCAGCTCAGAGCCAGCTAATGAAGAATGTTACAGACAGAGGGGGTATGAATGACTTCCAGTGGTGCTATGCTATATAAACAGAGAAAACCAAGTAAAGATGTACCCAGTATATCACGAATGGCCACTGAACAGAGAAATTGATAGCAAAAGAAACAGGTGTCCTTCTAAACGCAGGTGGCCAGTTTTGGCTGACACACTTCTATAAGATTCTTTCAGACAGTTGAGAGGCACTGTCATCTGAATGGAGCAGTGGCTCCCATCTTCAAGAAAGGCAACTGGTGGGCATGTTCCAACTTCCGGGAGTCACACTCCTCAGTCTGCCAGTAAAAGGTCTACGCCAAGGGCCAGGAGAAGATTGTCCATCTGTTAGTTGCACCTCAGATTCAAGTGGAACAATGTCGTTTTCATCCTGGTTGTGGATCATTGGACCAACTCTTTATCCTTTTGAGTATATGAAGTGCTTTGAGAGACAAGTTTGGAGTCATATCATGTCCTTCATCCCTTCCACCTTTGATGCTCACCAATTTGGTTGCAGGGCTAACAGGTCTACTGAGGATGCTGTTGCTGCTGCTCTTCATTGTTCCCTGTACCACCTGGAGCACCAGGGGAGCTACACACACCTCCTCTTTATTGACTTTAATTCTGCCTTTTACACCATCCTCCCTCACAGGTTGGTGAGCAAGCTGTCAGCCCTAGGACTCCTATACTCCACCTGTCTTTGGATTAAGGACTTTGTAACACAATGCACACAAAGGGTTACGGTGGGCCCCCACATCTTCTCGACCATCAGCATCAGCACCGGCTCTCCCCAGGGCTGTGTCCTGAGCCCTCTGCCTTTCATGCCGTACACTTACAACTGTGGGGGGGGGGGTTGGGGGTGTCTGCCTACAGGGACGAAGTGGAGTGACTGACAGCGTGGTGCAGGGACAACAACCTGCTCCTGAACACAACCAAGACCAAGGAGATTACTGTAGATTTCAGGATAAGAGAACAGACATTAAACCACTTTTTATCAGTAGGGATGGGGTGGAGATTGTGTCGGACTTCTGCTTCCCTGCTTCACGTCATGGAGGACCTATCCTGGTGTGTGAACGATGCTGCAGAGCTGTCAGTAGGCTCAGCAAAGTCTTTATTTCAAAAGCTGCTGGTGTCCTTCTACCAAGAGCATCCTGTGCAACTGCCACTGTTTGTGGTTTTCCAGATGCAGAACAGTGCAGAGGAAAACACTTTATAAAGGTTGCCCAGGGGATCATCGGCTGCTCTTCAGCCTCCCTGGATGAACTGCACAGCTCTCGCTGTCTCAGGAAAGCAGAAAATACCATAAAAGACTCTTCACACTCCGCACATAAACTGTTCCAACTGCTGCCATCAGGCAAAAGATGCAAGAGCATCAGAGCAAAGACAAATAGATGAATAGCAGTTTGTACCCTGTAGCTGTTAGGGGACTGAATGACCCATAATTACCTCCATTTTAACCTGACAAGTACAGTGCAATGGATGACATCCTGTGCAATAGTGTTAAATGTACAATAAGGTTTTATTTATTACTGAATGACTGTGTTCTACCTTTTTTATATTATTCTTTTGTAATCATGTTTAAACTTTCATTTCTTGACACTGCAGGGACTGCACCTAATTTCGTTGTACTTGTTACAATGACAATAAAGATATTCTGATTCTGATATTCAAGCATGTGTGGGAGTTTGAGTGACCAGTCTACATGTGTATTATGGAGTTGGAGAAGGCATTCAACCATATTCCTGTGGGTGTCCTGTTAGAGGTGTTTCAGGAGCGTGGGATGTTGGGTCCGTTGTTGAGGGCTGTTTAGTCTCTTTACAGCTGTATAGAGAGTTTACTTAGCATTTCCAGTAATATGTCTGTGAAACACCACGGCAGACCCGGTGACATGTTCCTCTGGTCCCTCTCTAAATGGTAAATAAATTTCTGTTTGATCTTCTCTGATGTCTCCAGACTCTGTCAGGCTGCTGAATGGTTCCAGTCTGTGTTCAGGCAGACTGGAGGTGAAGTCTAACCAGAGCTGGTCCTCAGTGTGTGAAGCTGACTTTGACCAGCAGGATGCAGAGGTGGTCTGTAGGGAGCTCGGCTGTGGGCCTCCTTCGGTCCTCCAGGGGGCGCTCTATGGAGAAGTGGAGGCTCCAGTGTGGAGCAAAGAGTTCCAGTGTGGAGGCCATGAGTCTGCTCTCCTGGACTGTAGAAGCTCAGGCTCAGCTAGAAACAGCTGCTCACCTGGCAAAGCTGTTGGACTCACCTGCTCAGGTAGAAGAGGAGCTGCAGCTTTGATTTGGCTTTGATTTTTTTTTTAAACTCACTTTGTTCTTTGCTGATGACTCTCTGCTTCTGTTAGAACCCGTCAGGCTGGTGGGAGGAGCCCATCGGTGTGCAGGCACACTCAAGGTGAAACATTTGGGAGAGTGGAGACCAGTGGATGTCTCTGACTGGACCCTGGAGGAAGCAGCTGTTGTGTGTGAACAACTGGACTGTGGCTTAGCTGTTTCTGTAGGACATAGGGTAGAGTCCTCAGACTTGCCAGTGTGGGTGATGAGACCTGACTGTGTTCAGGTTGGATCATCTCTGAGAGACTGTGCAACATCAAATGACTCTTCCTCCATTGTGAATATCACCTGCTCAGGTAAGCGCACCATAATCTGTGACACAATGAATAACACTCATGTGTCCAGCGACAGTTAACGTTTTCCATTGGAGTGAATTGAAAAGATTCAAATCCTCCATGGACTACTGAACCTCACCTGACATGACACACCTTTCATTGTTATCTACATCATCTCTGTCTACTACAGACCTGCTTGTTCAGCCAGTCATTTCTTTGTCCTCCAATGACGGGGTCTCTGAGGCCCAGCAGCAGGGGTTTCGGGTATCCAGAAGTTCCAACTTCACCATCAGTTGTTTCATCCAGCCACAGTACCCTGGAGGCTCCTTTCAGCTTACCTTCAACAAAGCATACAAATACACCCAAGCAGCTGTCAATCACTCTGCCCATTTCCTGTTTCCTGCTGCAGAACCCGCCCACCAAGGAAACTACAGCTGTGTTTATCACGTTCATGTTTTTTTTCATAACGTCTCCTCTGAGAGCCGACTGCTGTCTGTCGTTGTCTCAGGTAAGCTGAAGCTGACATCAGCCATCAATATCAACATGAGTTTGAGGACAAAAGGAAAAGAGAAAAAGGAAAAAGACAAACACTTGACAAAACATAAATTTTGAGGTGACACAGCAAAAAAAAATCTAATTCACATGCATATTATAAGCTTCAGTTTAACAAGCAATAAAATATCTGGAGAATAAAAATGAAGATTAATTGTAAGAGTGTCCTTTGCCAAGACACAGCAGCGTTAATTGAGCTTGTTAATATTTGTTAGGTTTCAAAGGTAACTGACTCAAACAGGTTTATTCTGTTTTCATGTTGCTATAGCCTGAGCTGTTGGACTCATGATGGTTGTGATGTGTCTGATCAGATCACACAGGTCTTACCGTCAGAGTGATCCTCCTGCCGCTGATTCTGCTGTTGGAGAACATCGTCTTATATTTCTGCTGTAAGGTAAAGAATAAATCTTTTTAGCAGCAGGAATGAAGTCTGTTCATTGAACTGAAGTGAGGAGCGATGCAGTCAGTCTAATCTGTGTGCCACTCCAGAACAGGAGGAAGCAGAGGTCCAGCAGACAGGAGCACACTGAGATGGTGGACGGTAAAGTTGGTGTTTGTGGAGACGAAGGAGCTCATGGAGAACAGGAGGACGTCTGAGCAGCTCACCTAACATCTTGATTAATCTGTCAGCAGAAACACAACTGACCATTATCTCAGTGAAAGATTTTACTTCCCTTTACTAATAAAACTGGAATTATTCTGTAGTTTTCGTACTGTGTTTGAAACAAATCTCTGCTCTTTTCATGTCAGCATGAATACAGTTTGAATCTCACCTGTTCACACATGGAGACAGTTTGTGGTTTTTCTTCTATTTCTGATCGTCACTAGCATCCAGAGAGTCCACAGTCTGTGGGAGGATCTTAGCTGATCAGCTTTCGAGCACAGCCTGAAGTAAATTTTTTTAGTTTGTCCTCTTAGTGAAGCGGAAGTCTTCTGTTTGGGAGGTTAGACACCTTTAGTGAGCTCCCCTCCCCACACCTAGAAGGCATTGAGACAGTTTTGGTTTTCAGTGAGACATTTCTGAATAGTTTGTAGCATCTCTGGGTACTTCTCAGTGGAGATTTCCTTTGTTTACCTTTTTTTTTGTCAAATATTATAATAAAGTACATCTGTTCTTGGTTTTGTTTGGGTTTCAGCTTTTCTTTGTAGCTCCAGATTTATTTATTTTTTCCCACTGATTTGTTAAATAAACCCCTGAAACTAAGTTAAAAATATACAATATATATACAAATATTTATAAAAACAAAACTTATTTGAATTCTCTTTTTTCTGAACACCCAGAACTCGATTCTCCAGTTTTTCTTTCTTTATCTCCCTGACTATCCCACTTTAAATACGTTCTTGCACTTCCTTGTTCTATCATGAAGTCTCCATATCATCTAGCCTCTGTCCAGAGGATAGACCAAAATCCTTCTTGGTAGTTTCCTTGAGAACTACAGTTGTATTTTTCAGGTGTAAGGTACGGCTTCCCAGTCATTCAATGACAGTTTGTGTTTTTTGTGAGTCGATACAATCATGATGACGTGTTTTATAAGCTCACATGGCTCACAGATGGTTAGATGGGTCACTGCTGTGTATTTATGTGTTCACCTGCATGGAGCTTAACACTTCTTTATATTACTTTTTTAGCTGACACACAAAAAAACTCCAGAAAAAAAATCTTCGGTCCCTCAGGCAGCACTGCTTCAAAAACAGGAATGATCCTGTCATGTGAATCCATCTCTGTGAAAACAGTTCACTTTGCCATCCACAAATGCAGGCTGGAGCTCCATCATGCAAAGAAGGAGCTGTATGTGAAGCTCATCCAGAAATGCTGCTGATTCCTCTGCAAGAGCAAACATTGTGTTTCATCTCTTCTACACAGCACAGGTCAAAGCACCTCCAACAAGCCTCCTGGTAAGATCACACCAGGTTGGTCTGTAGGTAAACCTTTTCACATTAAATATTCATATAAACACTTACAGTAATAATAAAAAAAGTGCACAATAACATAATTAATGTGAATTTGTCATTAAATGTCAACCTGTTTGTTCTGTCTTTATTTAAACTTTATTTAGACTGATCTCTGTAAGTTTCCAAAGACTCCCCTAAAAACTGTGTAATCCAGGTGTTCAGCAGTCTTATACACCTACCTGTTGTACAAGGTAAAAATATATGACACTTCTAAGTATGTAACTTTTTTTTGTGAACAACTTTTCTTGTTTATTTCATAAATCGTTTAATTGTGTTGTCTTCATTTGTAAAATGATCTGTGTTTTCAGATTCTCATCTCACACGCACACTGACATGTTGGTTCTGTCCTCGACTGATCTCCAGTCAGAATTGCTCTTTATGTTCATGAGTTTTCTCTCATGTCCTCCTCAGGAGTCCAGGCTGAAGAGAAGTCTACAGGTAAGAAGAAGAAAAAGAGATTTAAAGAATTGCTGGAGCAGAATCTACTAAGTTTGATTTTAATATTTTCAGACATAAATTCCTTTTCTGTTCAGAGTCTGATAATGTCAGGCTTGGGAAGAGCCAGTCGCTGTGCAGGAATACTGGAACTTGCGAACTGTCACCTACCAGCATCTTTTGACATACCTGTTCAGGTAAAACCATTTTTGCTATCATCTTTTCATAACATGTGACAACTAGTCTGTGTAATATCTGGAAAAATTCAGAGACATTTCTAGTAAAGCTGTTCCTCTGCATGTATGAATGTATGAATCTGTTTGTTCATGGAAAAAATTTCTAATTTCCTTTCTGAGATGAGGAGAAAAAAAAGATTTCTGAAAAGTGTGTTGCAGTGTAATTTGCAATAAAAATAAAAATATGGTTGTGAAAAAAAAATCTCATGCTGCATTTGAACTCACAAATAGAGGCATTGCTCCCCATTCAAAATGATTGGGTTTCTACTATTAGAAAAAGGGGACTATTTCAGCAAACAGAATTTTCTGCTTTGCAACAATTCCACCGATAATACCCGCACTCGTGGTGCCTTGAAACAACCACCACCAGCATCAAGCTATCATCAAAAAACAGATCTTCAGGTGTTCTCTGGACTCTGAACTTCATCAGTTTCTCCTCACCCACACAGAGTCTTTCACATTGGGCATCTCTTTAAAAGGTGGCAGTTTAACTCTGGTCAGATCATGGTGCTATCTGACTTGGCCCCCCAGCTCTTGCCCCCACTGTCACTCAACACCAGATCCCCACAGGGCTGCGTTCTCAGCCCCCTACTCCAGCGGTCTCCAACCTTTTTTGCGCGACGGACCGGTTTATGCCCGACAATATGTTCACGGACCGGCCTTTAAGGTGTCGCGGATAAATACAACAGAATAAAACTAGTACCGGTACCGAAAAAAAGAAGATTTATTAATAACACATGTGAAAAGACCCAGGAAAACCGAGTTAACGATAAAAACGATAACAAAATAACGCTGAAAACCGATAAAAACCCTGAAAACCATACATTTCACACCTGAGCCTCAACTCTCGCGGCCCGGTACCAAACGACTCACGGACCGGTACCGGTCCGAGGCCCGGGAGTTGGGGACCGCTGTCCTACTCTACACCCAGTACACTAATGACTTCACACCAACCCACCCAACCAACATCATCATCAAGTATGCCAACGGCAGATGGCTGCCCCTCCCTGATCCTGTTTCTGCTGGATTTGTCTTCCTGTTAAAAGGGAGTTTTTCCCTCCCACTGTCGCCAATTTGGGTCATTTGATTGTTGGGTTTTTCTCTGCATGTATTATTGTAGGGTCTACCTTACAATACAATGTGCCTTGATGCAACTGTTGTTGTGATTTGGTGCTGTATAAAATTGAATTGAATTGAATTGACATCATTGTGGTTGGGCTCATCGCTGAGATGAAACAGTGTACAGGGTGGAGGTCAAGAACTTGTCCCTCTGGTGCTAATTAACACTGCCCAGAAAAAAGTTGCTGCCCTCTGCCACCCCTGGAGGCCATTTCCAGATCCTCCTATCTTAGGAAAACCAGGGCCATCACAGGTGACCCCTTGCACCCCGCCCACCACCTGTTTGATCCGCTGCCTCCTGTTTGGTGCCTTATGTCAATCAGAACCCACACCTGCAGACTCACTAACAGCTTTTTCCCCTGAGCCATTCTGACTGCTAACAAACACTATCCCCAAACACCCCACCCCTGCCCACCACCTCACTAATCTGAGCCATAGTCTGAGTAACCCTCAGGCCACTCACACATGGACTCTACACTCAGACCAAGTCCTTTTGCACCACTCCCAAGCATTTTGCTCCCCAGTGTCTCTCTTTCTTGTTAGGTACCTGGATCTGAGCGACCCAGGGTCCCTGAGCAGCTATGGACTTGTATCATATTATATGTGTTTTTGATGCACTGTGCTGCTGCTGCGCTGTATTGTTGTCCATGCTTATGTATATAGCATGGACAACAGGGGGCGCTCTATGGAGAAGTGGAGGCTCCAGTGTGGAGGCCATGAGTCTGCTCTCCTGGACTGTAGAAGCTCAGGCTCAGCTAGAAACAGCTGCTCACCTGGCAAAGCTGTTGGACTCACCTGCTCAGGTAGAAGAGGAGCTGCAGCTTTGATGTGGTTCAAACTCACTTTATTCTTTTACTGATGACTCTCTGCTTTCTGTTCAGAGCCTGATTATTTCAGGTTAGTGGGAGGAGCCAGTCGCTGTTCAGGTATTCTGGAGTTTAAGCTGGGAGAATGGAGACCGCTCATTGTTAAAAGCTTGGCACCAAATGAAGCCAGACTTTTCTGTCAATATCTGGACTGTGGCTCTGTTGTTTCTTTAAAAAACAAACATCAACTTGGATATGTGTGGGAGATGAGTTTTGACTGTATTAATTCTGGATCCCCGAGCGGCTGTGCAGTATCACACATATATATATATATATTCACATGCACTGGATCTAAAATGCTCAGGTAAGAGAGCTAAGAGGAAGTTCTCAGCTACAGAACAGTTACTTTAATTAAAACATGATAAGATGTTTACTAAATAATTTAAAAAAGTTAGAACAATGTGAAAACAGAATGCAATAATTTGCAAAATGTGTTAATTAATATTTTAATCATAATAGAGCATATAGAAAACGAATCAAATGTTCAAACTAAGAAAATGTAGCATTTTAAGATTTTCGTTTAAATACCACTTATATTTCCAACCTTGTGTTAACCCTGTTCCAGCTTTTTTAAATTCAGTTCAATTTTACTGAATTTTATTATATTGAGTCACAAAAATAGTCGCCTCAAGGCAAAGAAAACAGAGAAAACCCCAAGAATCATACGGACCCCTATGAGCAAGTGCTTTGTCAACAGTAGGAAGGAAAACTCCCTTTTAACAGGAAGAAACCTCCAACAGAACCAGGCTCAGGGAGGGACAGCTATCAAGACAGACATTTTTTTTAAATTTAACCTTTGTTTATACAGGTAGTCCCATTGAGACTCAGTGTCTCATTTAGAAGAGAGACCTCTTCCAGACAAATATTAAAATTACAACAATAAAAGAAACAATAAAATAGCTACATTTGTCTAATGTACACAGTCATATCAAAGACAACAACAAGTAACCAGTGATGATTTCAAAAAAACATTTGAACGTTTTCGAAGTCTGCAAGTGAAATCAGTTCAGAGAGCTTTAAATCCTTCTATCTATCTATCTATCTATCTATCTATCTATCTATCTATCTATCTATCTATCTATCTATCTATCTATCTATCTATCTATCTATCTATCTATCAATGTATTCCATGACGACAGGGCCACAAAGGAGAATGCCTTCGCCCCAGGTTCTGTACAAACTGATGGAATGGTGAATGAAATGATGTCCTAAGACTGCAGTCTATGACTAAACTGGTTGCATAACATGTGCTCTGATAAATAAGAGGGCAGTACACACACACACACACACACACACACACACACACACACACACACACACACACACACACAGCCCTCTTGTTGCCAATTAATCTGGATTCCTGAATTGTTTGTTATTAGATAAAGGTTTTAACAGCAGTGTTAAAATGATCTATTGTGGAACTATGATTGAAAGCAGCAGTGATTTTCTCTGTGCTTATCAATACTAACAAGTTTTCTACCAGTTTAATACCAGTGCTTGGTACCCATCCTTAATGCTGAGTACACCTTGGGTGAATTCACACCTCTATTGGATGTCCACTTAGGATTGGATTACCAGAACCATATGTTAACGCAGGGAGTGAAAAGTGCAATAAAGTGTTAGCTTCAAATACAGGGTGACAGGGTTTTTTTTTCATTCTTTCTTCCACTTTTACGAAGTCCACCAATAAACACACACACCTGTTGCGTTAATGCATCAACAATCAGCATGAAAGAACACATGCTGGAATTTGAACTTAAAGCACCGAATAGTTGCTAAGAGTAAGGGGGAATTCATGACGATGTTTTTCAAACGTGTTGTCTCTGTCGGCCTCTGTGCTGAAGGCAGACATGCTGGACACGCTTCTTGCTTTCTTTGTTTTTGTTGAACCTGCACGTTTGTGGGTGTTCAATAAATGTGGCAAAGAACATTTTTTCTTTTGTTGATTTTCAAAAATCATTAATTGTGGTGTTTTCATTTGTACAGTGAGCTGTGTTTTCAGATCCTTAATTCACATGCACACTGACAAAACATAAAGTATACTGGCATGTTTGTTCTGTCCTCGACTGATCTCCACTCAGAATTGCTCTTTATGTTCATGAGTTTTCTCTCATGTCCTCCTCAGGAGCCCAGGCTGAAGAGAAGTCTACAGGTAAGAAGAGAAAAAAAGAGATTTAAAGAATTGCTGGAGCAGAATCTACCAAGTTTGATTTTAATATTTTCAGACATAAATTCCTTTTCTATTCAGAGTCTGATGATTTCAAGCTTGTGGGAGGAGCCAGTCGCTGTGCAGGAATACTGGAGCTGAAACATCAGGGAGAGTGGAGAGCAGTGAAGGGCGATTCATGGACTCGGAAGGAAGCAGCTGTTGTCTGTGAACATCTGGACTGTGGCTTTCCTGTTTCTGTTGGAAGAAGAGAGGATGCCTCGAGTAGACCAACAACGTGGTGGATCAGTCGGGACTGTCTTCTGTCTCGATCTCCTCTGGGGCAATGTGCAGTGTCTTGGGAACTGCCACCTACCAGCATGTTTGACATAACCTGTTCAGGTAAACCCATGTTTGCTATCATCTTTTCATAATATGTGACAACTAGTCTGTGTATTTATAGAGAAAATCAGGGACATTTCCATTGTCGCAGTAAGGCTGTCCCTCTGTAGTAGGAATCCTTTTGTTTTCTTTCTGAGATTATGAGGAGGAAAACAATATTTTTGAAAAGTGTGTTGAAGTGTAAATATGCAATATAGACTAAATGTGATGTTGAAAAAAAAACTTCATGCTGCATTTAAACTCACAACCTTCACCACACAAGGCTGAGGAGAGTGAGTGGTAACTCTGCCACTAATCCACAGCTGAGAGAGAGGCATTGCTCCCCATTCAAAATGATTGGGTTTCTACTATTAGAAAAAGTGGACTATTTCACCAAAGATACAAAATTATGAAATATAGACTTGTAACACATAATGGAGCTGGTTAATAGTATGAACAGTCTGTCTGCAACAAACAGTGTCAGACTAGTTAGTCGGTGAAAAGAAGTAAAACGGCCAATGACAATAACCTATTCTGGGATTGCTGCTTTCAAAAATTCTCCTATCTTCCACCATCTTGAAGTGATATTATGTGTTTATATCCGTCATGAGATAAAATTAGGCTTTGGATCTAATGAATTTGAAAGACCAGTAAACACCATTAACCTTCTACAATGACATCATGAGTTCCCATAGCTGTGGTAAGGATTTCAGAGGTTTAGGAAGAGTGTATGTAGATCCCCTCTGTAAAAGATTTCTTAACTCCACAGTGACATCATTGCACCTGTTGAGTCCCAGATACCACAATGAACTTTATTCACACTTTCCAGACACGGCGATGAGAAGTTTAATAACTAGTTTAATGACATTGTAATCTACTATGGGATTGTACAGCACACGGATAGTGGATAGCAGATAGTGTCTCAACAAATCAGAGAATGTCTACCCCCCTCCCTTGACCCCCACCAGTTTGCTTATTGAGCATGGAGGATGCCATCACCATCATCCTTCACAGAGCACTGAACCATCTGAAGAACAAGAAGAGCTATGTGAGCATGGACTACAGCTAAATGTTCACCACCATAAACCCAGACATCCTCACCACCAAACTGGACCACCTTCAGGTCCCCCTGCCACCTGATCAAAGCCATCTTAATCTCCCCCCAATTGTCACTCAGCACTGGATCCCCACAGGGCTGCATTCTCAGTCCCTTACTGTAAGCCATTAGTGTCAAACTCTGGCCCGCGGGCCAAATTTGGTCCGCAGCCTAATTACATTTGGCCCGCAAAGCCAATACTAAATTATTATTAGAGCTGGCCTACTGGTATTATACAGCTAATATATATATTGTTTAGTATTGAGCTTTGCTTGTTCCATATTCAGTTTTTCAGCAAAACTTGTTTGAGTCTGTTGCGAGATCGATCAACTTTAGACCAGACAACAAACGACGGAGGCTCCGGAAAAGTGCAATCAAACGATGAGTTTTATTATCACAGGAGAACAACCAACCGTCAGCATACGGAATGGGTTGCTCTGACAAGAATACATTGGGTTCTGGTTTTATAGGACAAAATATCACACCTACGTCAATGCAGTTCAAAAATACATGGTGACAGACGGGCAAAAGTTCAATTCGTGCAGACAAGGGTACATCACATACATATAACCTTACACCGACATATAACTTCTCCTTTCTACATTACTTGCCTTTTAAGGTAATAACTTCAGGTCTTAGCATCTCTGAGAGCTAATGATGGACCCTTGTCATTAATCCCTAAGTAGAGTACTTTGCAGCCAGTCTCAAACTGAAGCAGAAGACGCTTAGGCCTTCACTCAAACCTGCTACTAGATTAATATGTGTATTGTAAGCATGCATGCAATTAACCTGCTATGTTCTCATCTCCCCTCAGCATGTATCATCTGGACACTCTCACCAGTGAAGCTTAAAACCTTCTAGAATGGAACATCAACTCTAACCAAGCACATTTATGCATTGTGTATAGAATGAACTCAACCTGTAAAAATAGAAAGGTCAATGTGATGACAGACATATTCAATGCAATACAAACCCTGTAGGAAATATTACCGATAAATGATACTGTGAAACATGTTATTAATACATTCTTCATAAGGCAAATTATATGGTAGCAATAAAAGAATCTCTGAATCCCAACAAGTCCATAAGAAGAGATTCATTCTTAAATCTGGAGGAAGATTTTTTTTTCAGTAAACATTAATGTTAGCCCGCGACCTTGTTCCAGTTTTGAATTTTGGCCCACTGTGTATTTGAGTTTGACACCCCTGCTGTAAGCCCTGTACACCTATGACTGTACACCAACCCACCCACCCAACGTTATAGACCAGTATGCCGATGACACCACTGTGGTTGGGCTAATTTCTGATGGAGATGGGACAGTATACAGCGTGGAGGTAGAGAACTTGTCCCACTGGTGCTCAGAAAATAATCTGAACATCCTTAAAAACAAAAGCACTCATAATGAGTCACAGACAGTGTCACGGCCGAGGCCGACAGACAGAAGGACTCAGAAGCAGGACTCACACGAGAAAGTGTGATGAACAAGATTTTATTTAGAAGACATGAAATTGCAAAATCAACTAGACAGTGAACTATGAACTAAGGTCTACAAGATCAGTGAGGCTAAAAACTAGTGAAACTATGACCAGGGAAAAACACAATGACACTGAATATGTGAGAAACTAAATCTTCATCAGGAATGCTTTAACTCAGGGGCATGGAGAAAAGGCATGGGCTTCAGGGAATGCACCCAGGAGTCTCAGTACATCTTTGAAGGCGGAGAAATGGCAGGGGGGAGGTAGGTGGTCTGGGTAAGGCTGCTGGGTTTCAGGAGCAAGGAATCTGTGAAGAGCAATAACTGTAGCAGGAGGGCAGGCAGCTGAGTAAAGCTGACGGGAGCAGAGATGAACAGAGCTGCCAAAGAACTCTACTCAGACTGAGCTCCTGATAGGGGATCAGTATGAGAACAGAAAACAAAAACTCCTCAGCACAAAAGCACACGAATCTTCACACCGTAACACCCTGAAAACACGTGACAAGCAACAGGGGTGGGTGAGCAGGGTTAGAGTAAGCCAATGCAGACAGCAGCATCACATGGCAGCAACTCTACGCGTTCCAGTGCAGAGATGCGCGTCGGACGAGGGGCAAGCATCCGAGGTGTATGTGTGTGTATCCTGTGTTCAACTTGAGAGAGAGTGTCCTTCACCCGGTTAAGCAAAAGTCAACAGTCTTCAGCCAATGCAGGTGTACTTGAAAGAGACTAAACATAGTCCCGTCATCAGGGACAAGAATTTGTTGTTCCTGAGCTGCATGAGTGAGGGAGATGATTGTTTGAGTTAGTGCAGACAAGTGCACCAATTTTGCAGTTGTTCTTAATGTCCATCACTGGTCACCGGGTCTATCTATTTCCCATTGCAAAGCCGTGAGCTTCTCTACAATCTGTTTATCCCAGGTAGGAAGGGGTTCACGGGTTTCAAAATGTACAATGCCATCAATCTGGTCAATGAAACCATGTGTTTATTTAACGCCATATGGGAAGATTGTAGAGAAGCTGAGTACTCAGTTCAGTCTGAGTACTCACGGCTTACCCATTATTAAACCCGATTCTTTGATCCCCATGATAGAACAGAGAAAACCCGACTCAGAGTGGTCAAAACATTTATAATTCTTTATTCAATCATCTTCCGGAAGAGGGAAAGCCCTGCACAGCCCAAAGCCAGTGGCAGGATCTCTAATATTAGAAGCTAAAAATGTGTCTCATATACAGTATAAGAGCTAACATCTCCAAAAGTTCAGGAGTAGTTAGTCATTACAACAAGTGTTTGTGAACTAAAAATCAACAATGTGGGATACTGTTTGTGTCACGGTCTGGCTGGCAGACCGTGGGGATGTGGGGAAAGGAGGACCCAAAACGCAGACTCTGCGATGCAAACAGTGCTCTTTATTCACAGTGAAAAACTGTAAACACAATAACTCCCCGTTGCTCCCTTGAACCCCGTGTGCGTGCTTCCCTCCGACGTCTGTGCTCGTGCTCGTGCTCCCCACTGTTGTGTTTCCGCACACCCCGTGCGTGCTGCCTTTCTGGACCACTCTTCCTCCTGCAGGGAAACCATAGAAGCAGCCGTCAACACTAACCCTCGGCGGGCATATACGAACAACACAGACATATGCTGACACACTAACTTGGTACGATAACTCAATGATCCCGCGTCGGTGGGAGCTCCAAGACTCTCCTAAGTAGCTCCCCCGACGAGCCCTGATCAGCGGCAGGTGTGTGGCTTCGGGTGTGGCCAGTCCCTCCGCAGGGCCACACCCCTCAGGCCTGCAGGTGGCCGAGCTCCATCCTCCAGGCACACCCGCAGACATACACACCCATACCTCGCCTAAACATATGAGTGGGACACAGACTAACACAGCACAGAGAAACACACATATGTACACGCACAGAGAAGGAGAAACGACACCAAAAATACATAATAATAATACACAGGTCCATGACTGCCCAGGGATCCTGGGTCGCCCAGTCCCAGGACCCTGACAGTACCCCCCCTCTAAGGGTCGGCTCCCGACGACCCAAAAGCACAAACCAAAAACAGTACAACCAACCCAGGGCGGGCGGCGGGAGGTCCAGGACGGAGGGCAGAACCAAAACAAGCAAAAACCCCCGAAGAAAACAACCCCCCCAAGGTCACAGTCCCAGAGTCCGACCGCGCATCCCGCAGCGGAGCAACAAAAAGAAAAAACGCCACAAAACAGTCTCAGGCGGCCCATCAACATAACAAAAGAGTTCAGGGGGCCTACCTCGAGCCCAACGGCGGCGACGTAGCAGCTCCGGCGGACGGCCCCGGGTCCGGCAGCAGCAGCAAAACAGTTCAGGGGGCCTGCCACGGGTCCGGTGGCAGCGGCGCTGCTCCTCCGGCGGCCTGCCACGGGTCCGGTGGCGGCGGCGCTGCTCCTCCGGCGGCCTGCCACGGGTCCGGTGGTGGCGGAACGGTTCTGGTGGCCTGCCACGGGTCCGGTGGCGGCGGCGCTGCTCCGGTGAGCAACAGCGAGGCGTGGCACCAGGTCCATGACGCGCCGATCGCTGACGTGGACGCACCGGACGTAGATGGCGAGGAGGCCGCGCTAGACGTGGAGGTCCCTCCGGTCCGCTGATCTCCGGCTCCGGCTGAGCGGGTCCCTCCTCGGCTGCTGGCAGCGAGAGCTCCTCCTCGGCTGCTGGCAGCGCCGGTTGTTCCTTCCGCTCGCCGAGCTCCTCTGCTGGTGGTTCGCTGAGCTGCTCCTGCTCGCTGAGCTGCTCCTGCTCCGGCTCGCTGAGCTGCTCCTGCTCCGGCTCTCCTGCTCGGGCATGCTGAGCTCCTGCTCGGGCATGCTGAGCTCCTCCGGCTCACTGAGCTCCTGCTCGGGCATGCTGAGCTCCTCCGGCTCGCTGAGCTCCTGCTCGGGCATGCTGAGCTCCTCCGGCTCGCTGAGCTCCTCCGGCATTAGCTCGCTGGGCTGCTCCGGCTCACAGTGCTCCTCCGGCTCGCCGAGCTCCTCCGGCTCGCTGAGCTCCCGCTCGGGCATGCTGAGCTCCTCCGGCTCGCTGAGCTGCTCCTGCTCGCTGAGCTCCTCCGGCTCGCTGAGCTCCACAGCTGGCGACGCGGGCTCCTCCCGCTCGCTGAGCTCCTCCGGCTCGCTGAGCTGCTCCTCGGCTGGCGGCTCGCTGAGCT
Organism: Diplotaxodon limnothrissa; assembly: GCF_057381915.1. Taxonomy (NCBI): domain Eukaryota; kingdom Metazoa; phylum Chordata; class Actinopteri; order Cichliformes; family Cichlidae; genus Diplotaxodon; species Diplotaxodon limnothrissa. The sequence continues at coordinate 30,646,027 of NC_140602.1, read as the reverse complement.
CCGGCTCCCGCTCGCTGAGCTCCTCCTCGGCTGGCAGCGCGAGCTCCTCCGGCTCGCCGAGCTCCTCCTTGGCTGGCAGCGCGAGCTCCTCCTCGGCTGGCAGCGCGAGCTCCTCCTCGGCTGGCAGCGCGAGCTCCTGCTCCGGCAGCGCGAGCTCCTCCCGTTCGCTGAGCACCCACTGGGGCCCGCAGAGCTCCCACTCGGGCAGGGCAGGTGCGGGTGGTGAGGTAGCGGCCAGTGAAGCAGACGGCTGAGGGGTGACTGCAGGCGGATGAGTTGACGGCTGCGCTTCAGCCACAGATGGATGATCCGGAGGCGACGATGGTGTGGCAGCCACTCCCGGTAGACTGGACAGCGATGCAGGGACAGATGGGTGAAATGATGGCAGAGGTGGTCCGGCCGGCATATCGACCTCCAACTGAGGATGACGGTGAGAGGCTGACAGGACTGAAGACTGAGCCACCAGCTGGGCAGCAGGCTGAGGTGAGGGTGAGATGGCTACTATGAAGGGTGGAGAGGATGAAAATGTTACAGCTGGCCCAACAAATTCCAGGGGTCCAGAGGCAACTGAGACCTCCAGTTCGGTCTCTGGGGAAGCCCTGGGGAGAACCTCCGTCTCCATGCGGCCAGACTGAGCCAAAAAGTCATTTGGGTCTGTATGCTCGGAACTCCCTAGCTCCCAGCTTACAGTCTCAGAGGGAATATTTGCTGGGTCTTTGGAGGTACAGCAAACAGTTTCTATTTTTATGTTTACAGAAAGGGAATTTATAACACCGGCAGAGTCCATTTTACTCACTGTGGCATCCAGAGCCGCTGGTCCTGAGTCTTCGACCAGCACAGGAGTGAGTGTGGATGTGGTTGAACGCTGCTTGCGAGGACGCCTTCTCCTCCGTGAAGGCGGGGCCGGGTGTATGGAAACAGTCTTCTGCTGTTCATCTGGGTTGTGATTTTCAATGACATGATTAATAGACACAAACGAGTCGGGTTTACTCACTGCGGTGATGAGCGCTGTTGGTCCGTTGCCAGCTGACTGGGCTGAAACCGCAGGAGTGGGTTGAGGCGTAATGGGATGATGGTAGAGAGTACGGCATGCCTTCCGTAACGGCGGATCAAACGAATGTGCCGCGAGCACCGACGGGAAAGCCCTCCGCCGACGCGTGAAAAACCAAGCGGCTAGAGTCTCTAGGAGAGCAGCCGAACTGTCCATGCTCGGACCACCCAAGCCAAATAGTTCAAAACTCGAGCTCTCCCTTAAACTAGCGACCAGGTGCCTAAGTTTGTTAATGTCCAGAATGTTCGTGGTGAAGGTAGTGGATGAGAGATAATTGTCAAAGAACACTACCTGTATATGTCTCTTGGGTGGGTCTACAGCCTGGATTACGCTCCGGCAGTAATCCCATAGCTGCGTGAGCGATCTCTCCTCCGTGGCAACTCCTGAGTTTGCTGGGTCCATGGTGGTTGGCGGGATCATTCTGTCACGGTCTGGCTGGCAGACCGTGGGGATGTGGGGAAAGGAGGACCCAAAACGCAGACTCTGCGATGCAAACAGTGCTCTTTATTCACAGTGAAAAACTGTAAACACAATAACTCCCCGTTGCTCCCTTGAACCCCGTGTGCGTGCTTCCCTCCGACGTCTGTGCTCGTGCTCGTGCTCCCCGCTGTTGTGTTTCCGCACACCCCGTGCGTGCTGCCTTTCTGGACCACTCTTCCTCCTGCAGGGAAACCATAGAGGCAGCCGTCAACACTAACCCTCGGCGGGCATATACGAACAACACAGACATATGCTGACACACTAACTTGGTACGATAACTCAATGATCCCGCGTCGGTGGGAGCTCCAACACTCTCCTAAGTAGCTCCCCCGACGAGCCCTGATCAGCGGCAGGTGTGTGGCTTCGGGTGTGGCCAGTCCCTCCGCAGGGCCACACCCCTCAGGCCTGCAGGTGGCCGAGCTCCATCCTCCAGGCACACCCGCAGACATACACACCCATACCTCGCCTAAACATATGAGTGGGACACAGACTAACACAGCACAGAGAAACACACATATGTACACGCACAGAGAAGGAGAAACGACACCAAAAATACATAATAATAATACACAGGTCCATGACTGCCCAGGGATCCTGGGTCGCCCAGTCCCAGGACCCTGACAGTTTGTCTGTGATTTGGAGAGCCCAGCGCTGCTCCTGATGAAGGGAAAACCAATTCTGCAGGGGAGACCTACTTTGGCACTTGTACAGGTGAAGCCAAAGGGAAGATGCTTCACCATATTTTCTAGTCTTTGGCTTGGAAGGAAGTTGGTTTGGAAACACATTTGGCGATGCTTCATCTCCTGCTTTGCGTTTGTGTGGGAGCCCTGTCCATTACGCTAGCAGTGTCCCCCCCTAGGGGGCAGGCCCCACACTTTGGGAAGCTCTGCCCTAAACCATGATGGTTGTTTTGAGACCCCCATGTTGCTACACTTCAGAGAAAATTAAAAGAGGAGGGAAACTTACAATTGACCCCCTTAAATACTCTTTCTCATTATTGGATTCACCTGTGTATGTAGGTCAGGGGTCACTGAGCTTACCAAGCCGATTTGAGTTCCAATAATTAGTTCAAAGGTTTTGGAATCAATAAAATGACAACAGTGCCCAAATTTATGCACCTGCCTGATTTTGTTTAAACAATTATTGCACACTTTCTGTAAATCCAATAAACTTCATTTCACTTCTCAAATATCACTGTGTGTCTCCTGTATGATATATTTAACTGGCATTTTTATTGTAACAACCAACGATTTATACAGGGAAATAATGACTATTAACAAGGTTGCCCAAACTTTTGCATCCCACTGTATGACATAACATGTGAGAAGAATGTAACAACACACAACCACAATAATATCAATAACTTGAAAAAAACAAGCGTGCACATTTTTTACCACCAAGAGTCAGCAAATCAGGCTCACTGTAAACCACCAAGAGCTCCAATGAGAAACAAATTATACTAATAAAATGTCAGAAAGTGACCAGCAAGGATAGAAGCCATTTTAATGAAAGATACAATCAGATAATATTAGAGTATCTTCATGAAAAGATGAAAGCCTACATCTTTTCCTTCCATTTTCTTCTTTTCTTCACATGTAATGCAGCAATAGCACTCGTAGCAGTAGTAACAGCAGTACTAAGGACTGTTTGTGAATGAGTCCTGGTGTCTTTGTCCCTTTTTCAGATAAACTTGGTTGAGGCAGCACAAGCCTGTTATTTACAGTGATCCTGATTCACTAATGTTCACATTGTGGTGAGAACAAAATCACCAGGTGCCGAAACATGAATTTTTCATGCATATTTATTTATTTATTGCACAGGTTAGGACCATTCAGATGCACATATTAATGACTTACTGAGAGCTGGTCCGGTGTTTGAATCTAAATGTGGTGTTAACATGTCTGCGGTGTGTGCCGTTATAAAGATGTGTTCTGTTGTTAATGATGAAGTCATGTTACAGTTGTGCTGAGGTTGAATCAGTGAATAGTTGTTTGCTGCCATCTTTTTCTTGTGTGTCTGCTGTCTCTGATCTCTCTGTTTGATCTTCTCTGATGTCTCCAGACTCTGTCAGGCTGCTGAATGGTTCCAGTCTGTGTTCAGGCAGACTGGAGGTGAAGTCTAACCAGAGCTGGTCCTCAGTGTGTGAAGCTGACTTTGACCAGCAGGATGCAGAGGCGGTCTGTAGGGAGCTCGGCTGTGGGCCTCCTTCAGTCCTCCAGGGGGCGCTGTATGGAGAAGTGGAGGCTCCAGTGTGGAGCAAAGAGTACCAGTGTGGAGGCCATGAGTCTGCTCTCCTGGACTGTAGAAGCTCAGGCTCAGCTAGAAACAGCTGCTCACCTGGCAAAGCTGTTGGACTCACCTGCTCAGGTAGAAGAGGAGCTGCAGCTTTGATGTGGTTCAAACTCGCTTTATTCTTTACTGATGACTCTCTGCTTTCTGTTCAGAGCCTGTCAGGTTTGTGGGAGGAGCCAGTCGCTGTGAAGGAATCCTGGAGCTGAAACATTTGGGAGAGTGGAGACCAGTGGAGTCATTTGATTGGAGGATGGAGACAGTTAATGTCTTCTGTGTACATCTGGGTTGTGGTTCTGCTGTTTCTTTCAGACAGAGAAAGATACCTCAAATAAGAGCTGTATGGTCTGTTTTAGGTCATTGCCTTCTGACCACATCTGCTCTACAAGATTGTGTATCCCAATATGACTCTGACAACTCCCTCTATCTCACCTGCTCAGGCAATTAAGAGGCCAGGAAGCTCTTAGAACCATTCTCTCTAGGTCAAAGAAAGAGACTTTTTTATGACTCAAACTTTATTAGATTTTAATATACAAACACCCCCCCCCCCCCCCCCCTCCCAAAAAAAAAAAAAAACAAACCAAAAGATAGCAGAATAGCAGAATGGACATTCCCAGTAACAAAAACAGAACAAATTGAGAATCAATGCATATTTCCATCCCCCCCACAAAAAAAAAAAATGATGCCAACATTTCACATAGACCACATTACAGCTATCCTATTTTGTCCGACCTTAACTACTTTAGCCGGATACGTCACTGACCTGTATGTAAAAAGTAGTTAGCCCACTTATCATTATAGTCGTCCAGTCTATTTAGCAGTCTATATGATAATCTTTCGTAAGCTGCCACTTGTCCCAAAGAGGTATACCACTGAGAGAAGGTAGGAGTCGATGAGGCCTTCCACTCTTTCACCAGCAGCTTCCTCCCCAGCATAATCGCCGTTTGTACCCAATGAGCAAGAGAAGTGGATAAGTGACTCAAAGCTGAAGGGTCTCCTAATACATAAAGACTGTTCATAAATGGGACCCCTTGACCTACAACCTTCTCTACTACAGTGTGAATATGAATCCAATAATCTTGGACTTTGGAGCACCCCCAGAGCAAATGTTAAAGTGTGCCACTTCCTTGCTGGCATTTCCAGCATGCATCATCAGTCGCTAGACCCACCCTATGCAACCGTGAGGGTGTCCAGTATACTCTATTTAAAATCTTAAATTGAACCAATCTTGAACTCAATTCGCGTGACATTTTTTTCAGATTCCTGAGGATGCCATTCCATTCCTCCACTGTAAAGTTGAGATTTAAGTCCATTTCCCACGTTCTTTTGAGGGACAGTGTGTTAGGATCAGAAGCTAATAAAAGCATTTTGTAATAAGCTGATGCCTCTTGTCCACGCCCAAAGGTTTTTTTTTTATTTCCTCCAGAAAATCGCAGCTTAAAGGGAACTTTGCGAATGAACCACATGTATTGGCCATCAAATGTCTTAGTTGCAGGTATTTCCAAAATTCCTGTCTAGGTAAATCAAATTCTTCTGCAAGTTTTCCAAATGATTTAAATATACTATTTTCATAAAGATCCCCCAACACTGTTATACCTCTCTGAAACCAGAGCTTCCAAAAGAAGGGTAGTTTAGAAATAGAAAGTTTGGGGTTATACCAAATACCAGCAGATTGGTTAAGATATGGATCAAATGTGAATAATTTGGACATTCTTTTCCATACTTCTTTCAAATGAGAAAGTACCGGGTGTGATTGGATACGGGGGGACAAATTAGTTGATAAGCTATATAATGGTGTAAATGGCGAGCAAGCAGTACTTTCAATGGAAAACCAAGGAGGCACTTTCTCAGGGGGTAAGAACCAATGTGCCAAATGCCGAAGAGAAAAAGCATAATGATATAAAAGTAGATTAGGCATCCCTAACCCACCTCTGTCCACTGGTTTTTGCTGTTTTCTCAGATTCAATCTAGGCTTTTTATTATTCCATATAAATGACTTACAGAGCTGGTCAAACTGTTTGGTGTATTTCAAAGGAACATGAATTGGTAGAGCCTGCAACAAATAATTGAACTTAGGTGTACATACCATTTTGATTACGTTTACCTTTCCCCACATTGAGAGATACATCTGAGACCAGCGATCAATATTAATTTTCATATCACTGAGTAAAGGTTCAAAATTTATCTTTATCAGGTCTGACAAATGAGGCGGGAAGGTGATGCCTAAATACTTAATGCCCTTCTGAGGCCAGGAAAACATACCGGTTTGAAAAAGTGACCTAGGACAATAATTAGTTAACGGAAGGGCCTCTGATTTGGTCCAATTCACCTTATAACCAGAAATAGCTGAAAACGTATTTATTATTGCCTGCAAGGAGTTTAAAGACTTTTCTGGGTCTGATATAAAAAGCAAAATGTCATCGGCGTACAACCTCAGTTTATGACAGTCTCTCCCTATACTGACACCTGGAAAATTGGGCTCCCTACGAATAGCCACTGCCAGCGGCTCAAGGGCCAGAGCAAAAAGAAGTGGAGAGAGGGGATCCCCCTGCCTGGTTCCTCTACCTAGTTCAAAAGAAGGCCCTATTATTCCATTTGTGAGTACTGATGCCTTGGGGTGTACATATATAAGCTGAATCCAATTAATAAAGCTTTTGGTAAAACCGAAACACTCTAAAGTAGCGAATAAATATCTCCACTCGACTCTGTCGAATGCCTTTTCGGCATCCAGCGAAATTGCAGCTATGGGAGAATGGCTGCCCTGAACCGCCCACATAATATCAATTAACCTCTTAATATTATCAGCTGAAGAGCGTGAGCTTATGAAACCAACTTGATCTACATGTACAAGAGAGGTTATTACCCGGTTTAATCGATTAGCCAGATAAAATCTTACTATCATAGGAGGTCAGACTTATCGGTCTGTAGCTTTTACAGTCAGTGGGGTCCTTATCCTTCTTTAGGATAAGTGTAATGATGGCTTCAGATAGTGAAGGTGGGAGCCTACCCTCTTGAAAAGATTCCTTATAAGTGTTTAAAAGCAGTGGCGCAAGATCTTCTGGAAAGGATTGATAAAATTCAGCTGTATATCCATCCAGGCCTGGTGCTTTATCAGAGGGCAGGTGTTTAATAACTCCCACTATCTCTTCAACGGTAATGGGAGTGTCCAAATATTTCAGTTGATCCACTGACACCCTAGGAAGATTTAAAGATAACAAAAATTTCTTTATATCACTCTCTGAAATGCTTGATTCCGAGCTATAAAGATCTTTATAAAAATTACTAAATATTGTATTAATTTCTTTAGGTTTAAAGAAAAGACGTCCATTATTATCTTTAACAGCTGAGATCATAGCCATAGTCTCTCTCTGTTTAATATATCTTGCTAAGAGCCTTCCGGCCTTATCCCCTTCCTCGAAGTGTTTTTGTCTAGCACGAAATAGAGAAAATTCAGCTTTTTGTGACAGTATTGCATTAAATTCATATTTTAACTTGGTCAATTCATTCAAATTTAATGAAGAACAATCATTTTTAAATTTTAAATCAGCAAGTTTAATTTGACGTTCTAGATTTTGAAGTTTAGTAATATTTTGCCTCTTTTTAAATGAGGCATACTGTATTATATAGCCTCTCAGGAAAGCTGAGAAAGAGCAAAGAAAGAGACTTAATAATTTTGAAGTCACCCATTGGTATTAACACATCGCCTCCAGTTGTTTTTCATCACAACTGATGATTTTCGGGGCAACCGTGGCTCAAGAGTTCACAGTTCGTCTTGCAATTGGAAGGTTGCCGGTTCGAGCCCCGGCTCCGACAGTCTCGGTCGTTGTGTCCTTGGGCAAGACACTTCACCCGTTGCCTACTGGTGGTGGTCAGAGGGTCCGGTGGCGCCAGTGTCCCACAGCCTCGCCTCTGTCAGTGCGCCCCAGGGCGGCTGTGGCTACAATGTAGCTTGCCATCACCAGTGTGTGAATGTGTGTGTGAATGGGTGGATGACTGAATGCAGTGTAAAGCGCTTTGGGGTCCTTAGGGATTTACCATTTTCAGGAGTTGAAAATAACACAGTTTACATTAAAAGATTTAGTGTTATCAGCTAATGAGTTTGGTTAATAAGTTGTATCCAACAACTCCATCGTGCTCAGTGCCTCTTGGGAAAGTCCCCCAGCAGCTAAACTAAAAGGTGTGTTATACTTTGTGAGCATGGTCAGATTTTCTTGGATTTGAGTGATGTCATTGTTGTTATCAGACAGTGAGATTAAGGCTAAGAGCATAAATTCACAGCTTGCAATTATTTTTGACCTAGACTTTAAACTACAATGTAAACCTCAAATAGAAAAAGAATTGTAACAGTGATGATTCCTTGTTCAGGGTCACCTGATCTAGGCAGGTTTATCAAAACTAGAAGTCTAAAGTGGCTCCGTGGTTCTTCACTGCAGTGCTGGAGGACAAGGTACTGTATTCACGCCAGACATCCGAAGCTTCATTTGGTACTTCACAGCTTGGGTACCTGATTCAGCGGTTTATAAGGAAGTGAATCATTGGCGGGATTTGTGTTGTGTTTTGGTAATTTTTGTGAGTGATAGTGAACCAGTGCGCAACGTAAAAAGACACAGAGCCGTATTATATATATATATACATACACACACACACACACACACACACACACACACACACACACACACACACACACACACAGTGCTCAGCATAAATGAGTACACCCCCTTTAAAAAGTACAAAATTAAACAGTAGCTCAGTGAACGAAAGAACAATATCCAAAATTTTCACAAGGCTGAGTTTTACTGAACACTTGTTTAACTCCATAACATGAAATTAAGCTTAATAATGTAACTTAGATCATAAAATCTTCAGTTTTACTCAAACTGGTTGAAGCAAAAATGAATACACCGCACAACATAAACTACTATATCTAGTGTTTTGTATGACCACTGTGATTCTCAAGGACAGCACCAAGTCTTCTAGGCATGGAATGAACAAGTTGGTGACATATTGCAACGTCTATCTTTTTTCATTCTTCAAGAATAACCTCTTTTAGAGCCTGGATGCTGGAGAGTGATGCTCAACTTGTCGCTTCAGAATTCCCCACAGGTGTTCGATTGGGTTCAGGAGACCTACTTCACCCTTCAATCACCTTCACCCTGTTTTTCTTCAGAAATGCAACAGTAGCTTTAGATGTGTGTTTTGGATCATTGTCATGTTGGAAAAGTGCGTGACGACCAAGTGTACGCAGTGATGGCAGCATCTTATAGAGCAGTACATTGTTGAGTTCATGATACCATCAATGAAATGCAGCTATAAACTATTAGTTCCAAAAAACAGTGATCTTTGTTTCATCACTCCGGTGTATAGAGTCCCATTAGTCTTCATCTTTTTCAGCATGAGCCCTAGCAAATTCTAGGCATGCTTTTTGTCCATGGTCTTTAGGGGAGGCTTCCTTTGTGGACGATACTCATGCATGCTATTCCTATGGAGTGTGCACCGTATGGTGTCACAGGAAACAGTCCCTCCAGTTTGGCTTTCTACTGCTTTAGCTAACTGCAGTGAACTTGCATGGTGATTTTCTTCAACCCTTCTCATCAGAAGACGCTCCTGTTGAGATGTCAACTTAACTTGGCAGCCTGGACATCTCTGTACGATGGTTGCACTTCCATCTTTCTTAAAATTTTGGATCACTTTTGCTACAGTATTTTGACTGATATGTAAGGATTTGCTGATCTTCTTGTAGCCCTCACCTTTTTGTGTAAAGAAATGATTTCCTTTCTCAGATTTTCAGACATTTCTCTTCCATGTGGAGCCATTGCTGACAGCATGAAATGGGAAGGGCTTTTATTTGTTAAGTAATGCCCTTTTATAGTTACCCGTCTGCTGGACACCTCTTAAATGAATCATTAGACTCACTTGTGGTTAGAGCTGGGCGATATGAGATTTTTTCATATCACGATATGTTTTTTTCATTTCAGGCGATAACGATATCTATCACGATATAAGCCAAATAACTATATTTGTAAGATTTAAATGTGCCGTTGCTCACAAGTAAAATGTGAAATAATCAGCAGCTTGTTTTTATTTAAATATTTATTTCCCATAATAAGTTCAACAGGGTAGATGTACTTAAGGAACATGAGACTTTTTCAGATAAATAAAGGCAAATATTGCAAACTACACAAAAGGCAGCTGCTAAAGCGTTTAAGTTTCAAAATAGAACAAACGAAACAGGCTAAATTGTCAATTCCACTTAGAAACAAAATATTAATTCTAAAAATAAATCTTAGTTTGTTTTACAGAAGAACAGACAAAACTGACTAACTTTTGTCAATATCAAATAAATTGAGAACTAAAAGGAAATTCTCAATCTCTCCTTGTTGTATAGCTTATCTTTTCAAACTGTTTTAACAGTTACTTTAGTCTGACAAAAGCCGAATGACGAATTAGCGCTTCCAGTCAGAGACTGAGGCTACGTCCACACGTACACGGGTATTTTTGAAAACGGAGATTTTCCGTTTTCGTTTTAAAAAATAATCCCATCCACACATAAAGGCAGAAATGAAGGAAAACGCTGCTATGAACATGCCAAAGCAGCAGGTGGCGCTAGATTCCTAACCGTGCAGAAATGTTGGCCAATCAGAAGTCTAGAAGCCTCGGTGGGAAAAAGTAAACAAAGCTGGGGCATAGAAGCAGAACCGAGTCGTATGTGTGGACGGACAGTAACTGTGTGTATATGTAAGCATTTAAACACTGCAGAGAGTAGAATTAACAGTAACAGTATTGTAGAAATTCATTTCACCGAAACAATAACGTGGCGCAGTGTGACGCATGCACCAGTTTATTGTATTTCCAGACTTGCTTTCGGCACAATTTACAGTGCACGCTACTCTGTTTTTTGTCAGACTTGAAATAGCCGAAATACCTTCACACTACGGAACTTCTATGGCTCTTCCGTTCGACAATCTCTCCGGCATTGGAACCATCATCGGTTTTCTCTTCGGTCACGCTCGGTTGATTTTTCTAGTCGGCACACTCATTTCCTCCATTACCCGCTGGCTGCTTCCCAAACAAACACACGTGCGGCTTGGCACTTGTGCTGAACGTAACAAGTCACGCGACGTGACGCTGCGGCTGTGATTGGTTCGGCTCTGCGCTACTTAATTTGGATTGGCTGACCTTTTTTTTTTTTTTTTTTTTGAGGACAAGAGCGGCGAGGTCTATCGCGATAGCTTAATTTCTCTATCGAGTAAAAGTTATATCGCGATACATATCGTTATCGTTCTATCGCCCAGCTCTACTTGTGGTTTAATGCCTGTTAATTCGAATTGTGTAGTCTTAAGTGTGGCTATATAATTGGGGTGTACTCATTTATGCTGAGGTGTGTGTGTGTGTGTGTGTGAACAAACATCAAGAAGTCACATGCAAAGGGAGACCACACTATGGCACATGTTTAAACAGGGAAGGTTTATTTATTAAAATGATTTATTAATCAAATAGATCTAATCAGGGGCGATTCTAGGAGTGGAGCTTTGGGGGTGCTGAGCACCCAGAGAACTGCCCAGCCAGGCAATGAACTTTACTCGTCACGATGAGACTTCTTCCCTGGCTCTTTCAGTCCCTGCATCCTTACATGTCTCCAGTTGTCCCGTGTTCCCTCTGACTGTCTCCTTGGTGCATTTAAACCCCTGTTCCTCCATGTGCTCGTCATCTGCTGTCTTCGTCTCTGTTATCAGTCATCAAAATTTTACCATCTCTGTGCAAGTCTGCAAATTTCTTTATTAAATTAAATTAAGTCTCTCTGTGCCTGGGTCCTCGTCACAAAACATGACATCACCGTTTTGTACATTTTCACACAATTGAAGAAAACCAGAACACTTTTTTGAAAAGACTGTAACAAAATTATCAAATCTGATAAAGGTTATTTAAATGCTGCAAAGGAAGAATGGATTGGAATAAAAAAAATACATACCGTAACCTTAATTACGGGGGGGGGGGGGGGGGGGGGGGGGGGAATGACGCCAATAGTGAGTAAAAAGTAAACAGTATAATACAGATACATAAAAAAACACTCCCAAAACAGAATAAATTATTACAAAATATTAATAAAAAAACTATAGAAATGGAGGCAGCTTTGCCTGTGGTAGAATGTATAGAATGTACGAAAAAATCTTTATTGCAGGCACTAATTTTATTAATTTAATAATACTAATTTTGTGTTGTAAAGTTTCTGAGTTTCATGCTTTCATAGTGATACTTGGGAGAGCTTGACATTTTCTCACACTGTAAAAAGTTTGAGAAACACTAATAAGTGTATGTGTGCTTTTGGAAAACATTTAAATCTGCAGTACAGAATCTTTGAAACAAGCTTAAAATTTTTTAGAATATAAACAGAGCACTCTGCTTCTCTTTACAGCTCCTCACTCCACCAGGGCTGTTTGGCTCTTTCTGATAGTGTGCAAATGTGATGTATGTACTGCGGCAGTCATACAGACAACTGGACAGTCCAAAAGTTGGCCTACCTATTACTGGCTGAGGTTTTATTAGAGTTGTGGTTGAACCACATAAAAATATATTATTAATTTTAATCTCCCCAATCAATGATAATGTTATATTGGAATGTTGTTAAAGAGGGTCAAAAATGTTTCAACCCAGTTTGTTTTGCAGATTCTGTACAGCAGCTTTAATATAGGGAGGACACAACTTCCAGATTGTTTGAGTAAAATCAGGTTTTTTCTCTTTGTCAGTTTAACAGTTTCTGTTTTGCCTGTCACTGTTCCCTGTCTGTTTTCTTACCTGGTTCTTCCTGACCTTGTACTTTCTCCTCACGTTCTCCTCTTTGGACTGAAAATCATACACAGATAGATTCAATTAGGTGAAAAATTACATTAATATGAAAAAAATACTATTAAGATCGCTAACACAAAGTCCTCTCTCAGTGTATTTTCAACCAAAAGGCAAATAACCAAACCACATGAACATCTATTAAAATATATAAACATTGAAACACTGATCCAACATTATTTTTGAGAGACGGATCATTTGATCTTACACTTTTACCTGAATGTGGCTCCTTTTTAAAAAAAACAAAACAAACTTCCTTATATCCATTATGAACTTGGCTGTCTCTCTGTACACAAACACACACACACACACACACAATGGGAGTTAAAATGTTAAGGGGCATTCAGTCAGTTAGCTAGTTAGTATCCATTTCAAACAGGACAGTGGTAACAACAATAGGCTACGGACAATTTGAAGTTTTAGATTTTAAATAGGCTGTATACATTTCAATGGGAGCAACAGGACGGTCAAATGTCGCTGATTTTACTACAGAGCAGGACGGATTGTAGGGTAGCAAACATCGACGGAAAACATGTTTTCAACACTGCAGGTTACCTGGTGTAATGTTTTTCAGTAAAAAGAAACATGGCCTGCCTCCTACCAACTATATGAAGAGTAACTGAAGGTAAAATGCAGCTAATGTGTCTTGTTTTAAGCCAGGCACTTATACCTCTGCTCCGCTGCGTCTCAGCCACCATCGCTCTGGCAGGGGGGTATCTATACTTTTGTTCTTAAAATGTTACATCTCAACCAAGTACTGTATGCTTCTTATATTTTTAGTAGTAAATGGAGGGAAAACGTTCTTTAGCTCCACCTGCTGGATACCTTTAGGATTATTGTTTCCAAATTTTAACCCAGTGAAATCTAAATGGTCATGGTGAGGACCAAAACCCCAACCCTAAGTTTTTGCAAAGTGAAAAAGGCTTTTTTGGAAGAAATGTGAACAGTTTTTGATGCATGTGAGAATCTTTGTTTTATTTTCTTCGACTTCTTTCTCAGTTCTGGTTGAACCATGTCTGTGCAATGACTCTATTTCATTTAAACTTTAATATCACTAAGTAAAACGGTCCCAGGCATAAAGAGCAATGAAAACTAAACATTGAACACATCCACCTTTGTGCTTCCGAGCTGACTGCAGCTGTAATTGATCCAGCATATCCCGAGGCTTCTTGTCAGTATGACCATTTGGGATAATCTAGGAGAAAAACTCTCAGACCAAGCATCAGAAAGAGACTGCAGGTAGGAGTGAGCTTTTAAAACAGAACACATTGAACTCAATCAGCAGATTACTCTTCAACAAGCTCCCAGAGAAGAAAAGGCAAAAAACTATGGAAGCTTGTTTCTGCCACAGAAATCTTCAGTGCTGCCTTTATTACCTCCTTCAGCAATGGATATACTGGAACCATTTATTAAATTTATGAAAGGACAGGAGAAAAAGCCATCCCATAATTTACAGCAACGGATCATCCAAGACTTCAATGAAAACAATCAGCAAAACTGACAAGGTGGCGCATGGGGTGTGATGTCATACCATAAGTTGCTAAAATGTTTAGAAGTTCCAAAAACAACAATAAGAGCTGGACACAAAACTCAACTTTGAACCTCACACTCTTGGACGAACATCTGATCAGCAGTTTATTTGCCAAGGAACCAATTTACAAAGCAGGGCTAATTATTGTGATGCCAGTCGCAGGGTGAGCGACAGGATTAGCATTGATATACAAAGACCCAGAGATTTCTATAATAACCAGCTTTCTGCCAAGAGCAGCTCAGAAACCAGGGACAGAGTGATGCAGGCCTGATAACCAAAATAATGAGCTCAGGTTTTTACACCCATGTTTCTCTCTGAAAACAATAAAGCAGTGATCAATATATTTCTGATTTAAGGGTTTATTTCTGATAGAGGTCGCTGGTATTGTGTGAGGTCCTGAAGTATGAGGCACACCCAAATCATGTGTCCTGTGCTGCGTATCATTGGTAACTATCACCAGATCACCATAATAATGCAGAAATCTTAAAAAAAAATTAGAGGATCATTTGGCGAATTCTGTTACTTAACCATTTCTGCTTTAATAAAATTAGATTTCGTTAGTATCAAAATAATCCAGCATCATAATATAAAGGAAAATGTTAATAGATGAAATGAAATACTGAAAATGCTAATGCATTTTTTCTAAAGAAAAACAAATCATAATATCCGAGAAAATTAGTGATGGGACGTTCTGTATCGAGGCTTCGGAGCGTGTGTCGAGTAATGGAGGGGGCGTTTCCGCGAAGCGCGTATCGAGGCTTGCTTCATTTATGGGAGGAACTGAAAATGATGACGTCCGAAGCCTCGCTGCCCGGCTGTACCACGTGACTGGTTCATGAAGTGGTTCGAACTTTGCCGCGAGCTATGACAGCGATATAAACCCCTCAGACTTCATTCACAATGTGGGTGTTTGATGGAGAGTTGCGGTTAGTGACAGTTAGAGACAGTTTGGAGGTTTATGAGAGTGAGGAGAGAAAGTCAGGAGAGAATGGAGCCAGCTAAGAAGAGGAGGATGTCCTCCCCTGTGTGGGAACATTTTGATCTTATTCCTCCCAACAAGGTATGTAAATTTCTACAGAAGATGTATTTCCATAATACTGATGCTGCAATACAATTTATGTTGAGCTGTCTTGACTTTTGTACAAGGTGAAGTGTTTGCTATGTGCCAGGGAGCTGGGATATAACAACAACACCTCATCCATGCTTAGACACTACAGAGCTTTGCATGAGAATAAGGGGAACACCGATTGTGGAGCAAGACCAGGTGAGCCATCAAATGCCATGATAATATAGCATGCAGTAATGTTACTAAATGATATAACAATATTATACAACTGTTATAAGTTACGTGTGTGATATTTATATTTGTGCTTTATCTTTATTGTCTTTCCTCAGGAGAACAATCTCAAATAGATGAAGACCTGGTCAGCATGGTGATTGAGGACTCCCAGCCATTTAGCATTGTGGAGGACAAAGGATTCAAAAGATTTGTTAAATCATTAAATCCTAGCTATGTTCTCCCCACTAAAAAGGTCGTAAAAGCAGTGAAAATTTAGTTTTTACAGAATAAAATGGGAACAGGCAGGACTGAGGCTCAAAGCCTCAGTGTGTAGCTGTCCATACCTCAACGTTACAAAAGCACAACTACTGTCCACACCCCAACCACACCTCACCTCACAGTAAATGATCATTTCCATTTCAAGCATTTCCAAATAATCATTTCCCATACTGCCACTATAAATATACACAGTATACTGCCATCACTACAATATACATGTTTTACACACTCCTTTTGTTGTTGACATTTACAGGCTGTGTGCAAAATGCCACACTCTTCAAATTCATGCCAGCTATTATTTTTACGTCCAGTAGGTGTCCTGCTAGAGCAAATGAAGCTTCATGAAGCTTCGCGTTGGGGTGAACCAATTGGATGAAAAGCTTCAGTGCTTCATGGGGCTTCATCTGCCCATCACTAGAGAAAATCCATGTCATGTGTCGCTGTGTGCAGGCAGGAGTAGTGGACCCAAAGTGCAGACTCACGGCAGGTAGTGATGGTGAGATGAAGCCTCATGATGAACTGAAGCTTTCCATCCAATTGGTCGACTCATGGTTCGAAGCATTGTGATGATTCATTTGCTCTACTGCGCCATCAAGTGGACAATTCAAGTGAAGCAGGCTCTTTGATTATAATGATGTGTAAACCTTATGTACATCTGGATAATGACACAAACTAGTGTTTGGTGCTTCACTTTTTAATAAACTAAAAGACAGAAATCAGATTATAGGATGTGTAGTGTTGTTTATTTATATTTTGGTGTTTATCATTTGTGATATTTATTACTGTGTGCATACTTTATTAGGAGAGACAAAAAAAAAACAAAAACATCTCTTCCTTGCTGGTTCCATCGAAGAAGAAATGCACAAGTAACTATGTAGCACGTACGTAATCCAATTCCACAACACGGTGTGATGGGGAATCAGCTGTTTTCCTGCCCATGTTATTTCGAATCTGGCGCGAACCGATGAACCAGTCCCTGAATCAGTCACGTGGTACGGACTGCCCGCGAGGCCTCGAACGTCACTGCATACGTAATCAAAGCAAGCCTCGATACGCGCTTCAGAAAAACGCCCCCGCGATTACCCGACGCACGATTCGAAGCTTCGACACACAGGACACATCACTAACGGCAGGCAAACGTGTACTTCAAACTCAGCTTTTATTGCTGGACGGCAAAAACGTAACAAAAATCCAAATAAACTTACATAAGCAGGCAGACAGAACACACAGCATAAACAAGGGTAGATCACAACACGGACACAGAGAAACACAGGGCTTAAATACACAGAGGGAGCAATCAGGGAATGGGTAACAGGAGGGAAACACAGCTGGGGCAAATCAGGCCTAACGAGACAAAGGAAGCAAAGCCAGACGCATTTACATGAGACACAGACTTTCAAAGTAAAACAGGAAACATAACCCAGACTGAACTTACAGACACAGACTCACAGGCAGGCACTACAGAGGGAACAGAGACGTGGGACCAGGGCAGACACAGACACGGAGATATAGCCGACAGGGGAGACAGCAACTAAGGATTACACAGAGACATAAACCATAAGACAGAACTCTAACAAAGAAACCAAAGACTGGAAATGATAAATAATATAATAAACTCAAAAACCCTGGGTCAACGACCCAGGCATCCTAACAGTCCACATTTCCTTATTTCTTTAGAGCTTGTGAAGCAATATGAACATACAAGGACAAGACTCAGCTATTTAAGTGTTTGATCTTTGCAGGCATTGACCTTAATGTTCACATCACTGGGATTATAGTAAATAATTGAAAAGGTTGAGGTAACGTTTCTAAACATACCCCACTTCCACCTACGGGTACTTTTTCAAAGACCTGTGAAAGTCTTCATTTTGAAAAGTAGGTACAGCAACTCCTGCCGTGACTTGCTGTGAGATCATGTGATCACACAGTATCTGTCTCTTCCTGTCAGTATAAAAGCTCTGAACACTCACGCCCCTCTGATCTCTCTGCCTCCTCAGCATCAGAAAGCTTCCTGAAACCAAGACAACAGGTAAGAAGCTAAGATTCAAACTCAGACTAAATGATTTCACAAAAACTGAACCAAATTATTCAATAAATAAATCTAACAGTGTGGAAAGCAGGAGAAAAGTTATCATCAAAAACTAAAATACCTTTGATTACAGAAAACTTAAAGCAGGAAAGCAAAATATAAATGTGATTTATATTTCTATTTATAGATCTACAGATGTATTCATGAGTGAGCACAGTTCATTTTTGTACAATAAACTGTAGAAACCTCGATGAATGCAGAAAGAACAAACTCTCAGTCTCTCTCTGTAATTCTGACACTGAGTGATTCTGCACTCAGATGATGTGAGAGCGTCACAGAGGGGAACAAACACAGGTTCTGTATTTAAGTGTCCTCGTCAATATCAAATAAACACTCGATTTCTTTCCCTAGAGACCAACGCCTGTTTAAGCATCGCTGTGTGAAGACTCCTTCAGCCACATAATCACCATGGCAACAGAGTGAGTGACCACAACACTTCATTAGCTGATCCCTGGTAGTTACTCGCCTGCTGTTGTTCATCTTTAATTGTGGTCAAACAGCTTGTAGATGAATTACTGCCACCTTTAGGTATCAGTGGAACATGACATCCTCTGAGGTAGTAAAACAATGACAATACAGACAAAAAAAAAAAAAATAGATTAAAAAAGCAATCAGCACCTGACCACATGCACATCTCAGCTGCCACCACAGCTTTGAGTTTCCTGGACCAGTAACTCTGTTAAAAGACAGATATTAAGCAAAATTCAAATGTGTGGCACACCTGAAGGTGGAGGGTTTGTCCACCTTCAGCAGATCATCATCTACTGTTTGGAAATGTATTCAGCCAACAAAAACATGCAAACTCTCGTATAATTTATGCATGAAGACCAAGAAAAACAGTGCATAGGTTGCTAATGTGAATCATTCAACATCGGCTCAGCTGCTCATTAGCGACAGACTGTTTTTGAGCTGTGTTTATGCAGCTCAAAAACATGAACAGAATCCACCTGTACTTGGGCAAAGATTTGTGTCCACAAAATATAGTGAGTGTTCAGGAAAAATGTTAACATCCTGGACGAAGGATTATCATATGACACACTTATTTTACACAGTCGAAAAGCCTACACTGTAAGCAACATCAGCAGGCAAACTTTTCCAGATGACCTGAAGAGCTGAGCTGGATCATAGTTTACAAGTCAAGAAACACTCTGAAGCTGATGTTGGAGACCATGCAGGGAGGTGCTCAGTGTTTGTGATTGTCACGCAAGTAAAGGTTCAGTTTACAAAAGAATAATGAAAGAATCCATCTGCAGCCTTCCTGGTGGGTAGTAGACACTCTGTACCAAGGAAAACAGTGTTATCTTTACAGACTGCATACACATTAAGATTGTGTTATTCTGAAGCTGTCCTCTCAGTGGGAGGTTTTTGTACTTTGGAAAGCGATTATGTTCACCCCCTCATACTGATAAGGGTATTCTAATACAGTAGTTTGCCCACAGCAGACCTTTCTGACCTTCACATGGCTGCAGACATTGTTCTAGACAGATGTCAGACTTTGCGGTCAGCACCAGAATTCAGTCATCATGTTACAAAGCAACGGTGTTGTTTTAATGCACACAGAAGCTTTAGTATGCACAGGTTAACCCAGCTAAGAGTGAGAAACCAAATCCTTCCTGTCACGGCTCAGAGTGGGTGAAACTCAGAGCTGACTTTGCCAGGTGACTTTTGGGTTTGTTTTTTTGTTTTTTAACTGACATATGAAGAGGCATGTTTGAGATGCATTTCAGTTTTTAAAAATATTTCATTGCAAAGGGTACCATGACTCAAAAACAAGTTTGCAAATAATAGTGCACGTGAAAAACCAGGTAAAGTGTTTCCAGCCTTTGTGAGTGCTCACCAAATCGTAAACCTCATCTCTGCATCTCTGCATATTTGCTGCTGTAAAATTTTTCCAAATCATTTAAAGTGCTATTAACATTAACATACCAGCTGAGCTCTGTGCAGACCCCAGTGCTGTATTTTTAATCTCAGAGGTTTTGTTTTTTTATTGTTTCACTTTTTTTAACGTTAAAATCTGTTTGTTTGCAATGATTTGCCTTCTTGTGTCTGATAAGCTTTAGTTGAGTTTTTTGTTGCAAATTCTGTGCTTCTGTTGACTTTGTTTATTTATTATCTTCACCTTGTAATGGAGCAGTTTGCAGGTGAAGCACATGCAATGAGAATCAGCACCTTTAAGTCTGAGGCCACAGGTCTCAGCCAGAATTGGGCAAAGTGCTCAAGTGGAGGAGTTTGAGTAATTTTACTGAAGTTAAGGGTCTCGTTCTTGAATGAGGAAATAGCAGAGCAGGAGGTTGACAGGTGCAATGAAGGGAGGCTCCGAAGTTGTCAATTTGCAGGTTGAGCGATATTTGGATCAACTATGGGCACAAGCACTGGGAAGTGGCTAAAACATTTAGATCAAGGATACTAGTGCCTGGGTTCTCCCTTAGAGATGGCGTGAGGTTCTCAGTCATTCAGGAGGGACTCAGAGTATGACCTGAGTCCGTTCTAAGGAGCCAGTTGAGGTGATATGGGTATCTGATATGGGTTCCTCCTGGGTGAAGTGTTACGGGCAAGTTCCACCAGAAGTAGAGGATAAACTCTGGGGGACGCCCAGGACATGCTGGAGAGATGACATTTCTCGGCTGGCCTGGGAACACCTGTGTTCTCCAGATAAGCCGAAGGAGGCGGATGGGGACAAGGTTGTCTGGCCTTCTCTGGTTAGGCTGCTGTTCCCATGACGCAGCTTCAGACAAGAGGTAGAAAATGTATTGATGGAAACTGTGTTTTATCATCTATTATATCACTTCTTTACTCCAAACATGCAGTGAGATCTACGCAGAACGATTAGTTTTAATAAGCATATAAGTTTGTATAAATTAAATAAATTTAATGAAAATGAAAAATTATGTACAAACACAAATGATACAGACATATAATTTCATACTGAATAAATTGTTTGATTATTCTGCAGGATGAAGAAAAACTCATCGAACAGTGTGTGGATCAGTTCAGGACCTCCTGCTATCTACAAGCTGAAACCGCAGAAAAAGAACTTTGGAACATTCACAACAGTCACTGTAGGTATAAAAAATCCAAACAAGACAAATAAAACCATCTTACTTGTGGGTGAAACAGGAGCAGGAAAATCTACTCTGATCAACGCTCTGTTTAACTACACCATGGGAGTAAAGTGGGAGGATAAAGTCTGGTTTGAGATCATAGAGAAGAGCAGTCAGACACAAAGTCAGACATCAGATGTGATCGTGTACGAGATCTTTGGTTTTGAAGATAAAACTCTGCCCTACTCTCTGACCATCATTAATACTCCTGGATATGGAAAAAATAAAGGGATTAAACATGATGAAATTGTCAGGCAAACATTATTGGACTTGTTCCGATCAGAGGATGGGGTTCATGAAGTTCATGCAGTGGGTCTGGTGGTGAAGGCGGGGGAGAATCGTCTTGCTGACCGACTCACGTACATCTTCAACTCAGTGCTGTCTTTATTCGGAAAAGATGTGGAGAGAAACACTGTTGTTCTCATCACACACTCGGGGATTGGAACACCTACAACTACACTTAAAGCTTTTGATGATGCAAATATTAAATGTGTCAGAAATAAGGAAAATGTCCCTGTTCACTTCCTGTTTAATAACCAACAGAACCTCCTGAGAAAAAATGAAAATGAGTTTTTTCTATTGCACGCATGGAAAGTAACAAATACAGAATTACGTCGATTAAGAGAGTTCCTGGAGAAAACTTCACCTCAACAACTGGAGACATTTATGTTGAATGAACGAATCAGACTAACAGCCTGCATCCAAAACCTGCACGAACGAATTGAACTGACTGAACTGAAACAGTCAGAAATCCAACAGTTTCAACAAGCTCTGATGAATAAAAACCAGGAGAATAAGAAGTTCACTGTTGAAATTGATGAGGTCTACAAAGAGAAACGACTTATACGTGGTGGGTTTTATGAAGGAGCTGTCTGCTGTATGGTCTGTGAGGAGAACTGTCACTATCCTGGATGCACAATTGCTTGCAACCCTGAAACCTGTGAGGTTATGGAAGAGGGCCACTGCACTTCATGTACTCGTAGGTGTCCTACATCACATCATGTGAAAGACAAGTGGAGGTATGTGACCAGTAGAAAGAGAGTTCAGGGAACCAAAGAGGAAATAAAAATGAAGTTTAAGAACAAAGGGAAACTTTTAAAACGTCTAAATGAGGTCATGAAAGTTCTAACCAGAGAGAAGTCAGAGTGGCTGGATGAGTCCTACCAACTTGTTGTCACACTGCAGCAGAACGTTAATTCAGTGTCAGCTTATGTACACGTGGAGTTCCTGATTGAGAAAATGAAGGAGAGAGGAGACACAGAGAAGGTCCAGAATCTGGAGGAGATGAGAAGCAGAGTGGATGAAAGAACCAGAGCAGCATTAAGGTATGTACATTCAACTAAAAGCACTTCAATAAGGAGAAATGATCTGAGAGATTTATTTAAGTACAGAGTTGAAGTAATAAACTGCTAATTGACAGACTGGAGTCCAACAACTGAAGGGACGTAGGGCAGGATCCCAGAGTCTAGATGGTGTTGGTAGAACTGAAGTAGCTGGACACTTAGCAGAAACTCTCTGTTGTGAGCCCTGAACACTGAGATTTAAAGCACAAACACCTACAGTTGATTGGCTGTGAGACGGTGGGCAAGAAAATAAGTAGACTAGAGTGAAAATGACTCTGGTCAAAATGAGCTGAATTTGACACTATAGGAAAGAAGAGTGAAAGACCAGACCTGCAGCCTAAAGAGCAGGAATGTATGCAGCTGAGTAACTACAAATTAGGGCTGGGTATCGTCTCTGATTTCTAACATCATTTCAATTCACAAGGTCCTGATTCGATTCGATCCCCGATTTCGATCCGACTCGATTTGAATTGGGGACATTTTGCCTCAGACAGTCAGAAATATTATAATTCTGATCACTTATCAGTACATATTCATATTTTTCATATCTATAAAAAGAAACCTGATACTTGTGAGACTTCATCAGAGGTGTAAACATCACAGCAGATACCTTTGTGTCAAAGTAACAATAAAACACAGAAAAACATGAAGGAGATTTTCCTGATCTGGTTTTTTATAGCAGATAACCTTAAAAATATTCTGCAGTAGAACAAAAATGAAAGAAAACCATGAATCAACATGTCAACAGTAACTGATGCTGCTGAAGTGAAGCAGAGTAATGTTACAAATGGTTTTTTAGACACAGCTAAGAGTTTTGCAATTAAAAAGTCTAAATTTCTTCGGTATTGAACAGCAGAAATGAGAATTTCATTTTTCATTTTTGAAAAAAAAGCTGATGCGTAATAAGCGAGGGAATAATGCAGAAAACAGAGATTTGAGATGGGAAACTGTTTTAGTACACTGACAGAGAGAGAGAAAGAGCTGTGCAGGAAGTGTGATTTTATCATAGAAGCAAAACAGCAAAGATAAGAAGAAATTAATGACGATATTTATCAAATATCTTTTGCTGCTGGTTCAGTCAATTTTGGTTGGAGAGTGATGAGACCTGCAGCATCAGAATCTGTGAGATGTCAGCTTTCAGCCCCGACGGCATGTCTGCGTACATTCTGTCAGGTGAGAAAGCCGACATCTCACAGATTCTGATGGGTCGGGTCCACGCATTGTGTTTACGTCTTTGTGTGGAATTTGTTTACCTGCTCTCTCCAAAAGTTGATTCTGTTCATTTGGACGTAGAGTTTTGTGGGAGAAACGTTTCGTCAGTCATCCAAGTGACTTCTTCAGTCTCAGCTGACTGCAGGTTTCCCCAATCTTATAAACAGTACATTTGCATAATGACTATGCAAATGTACTGTAGCCGAGCGTCTCAAGAGCCTACGTAAGGTTGAAGCTGCTCCATCTCTGGACCTGTGCCACTGTTTATTTTTTAAGCTAACTTCAGTCACACAGACTTGGAGAATGATTTCCCTAAATGAAATCTGTCGCAAAGAGTCTGCTTACCCAGAATCCTGCTTGTGATTGGTTTGGTTACTAGCAGATTACTGTGGTCAGCCACAGGTTGTCTGGGAGATCCTGGCTTTTCTATAATCACTCACCAACTGAGCAGCAAGACAACTTACAAAAGTGTCATTCAAACCAGAAATAGAAAAGGTTCACCTTCAAAGTAAAAGCTAGGTCTTTCATTTCAAAAGCAACAACTTTTACTGTGAAGGCAACATTCTCCATTTCTGTTTTTTTGTAGCACTCAGCTATTATTAGTTGGGAAGTGTTTGGAGACCAGTTAGCACTTCTTGTGCTACCTGTGGATGACTGTGGCAGTCTGCTCATGGCCAAAGCAATCACAAGAAGATTTTTTTGGACTCCTGACATGTAAATAATCACTTTAAGCAAGTAATGAGTCTATTTTTTTCTTCTATGCAGGATCAGTAACAGATTATCAGAGGATGAAAATGTTGATCTGATCTCTTCAGGATTTCCTGCTGTCTACCAGCTGAGACCAAAGAAAGAGACATTTGGAACTTTGACAAGAATGACTGTTGGTGAAAAAAATGTGATAAAAACAAATAAAACCATCTTACTTGTGGGTGAATCAGGAACAGGAAAATCTACTTTGATCAATGCTCTGGTCAATTACACCATGGGAGTGAAGTGGGAGGATGAAGTCTGGTTTCAGATCGTAGAAAACGTAAATACAAGTCAGACAGAAAGTCAGACTTCAGATGTGATCGTGTACGAGATCTTTGGTTTTGAAGATAAAACTCTGCCCTACTCTCTGACCATCATCGATACTCCTGGATACGGAGACACCAGAGGGATTGGATGTGATGAGATTGTCATTCAAAGATTATTTGACTTGTTCCGATCAGAGGATGGAGTTCATGAAGTTCATGCAGTGGGTCTGGTGATGAAGGCGAGTGAGAATCGACTGAGTGACCGACTGTCATACATCTTTGATTCAGTGATGTCTCTGTTTGGAAAAGACATGGAGAAAAGCATTGTAGCTCTGATCACACACTCAGATGGAAGACGTCCTAAAAATGCTTTTCAAGCTCTTGAAGCAGCAAAAATAAACTGTGCGAAAAATGAGAAGAACCAGCCTGTTTACTTCCTGTTTAATAGCTGCCAGCATGAAGACCGAACAGAGGAAGGAGAATACATGAAAATTGCTGGTCAAATATCAGAGAAAGGAATGAGAGATTTCACAGATTTTCTGGAAAAAACTTCACCTCAAAAACTTGGCAAAACTGTGGATGTTCTGAATGAACGGATCAGACTGACAGCCTGCATCCAAAACCTGCAAGAGAGAATCAAACTCACTGAACTAAAGCAGACAGAAATCAGACAGATTCAAGAAGCTCTGAAGAAACATAAAGAAGGGATGAAAAAACATCAGAATTTCACTGTTGAACTTGATGAAGTCTACAAAGATAAAAAACATATAAATGGTGGAATGTATTTAGTTTTTTATAGAGGAGCTGTCTGCTGTAAAGTCTGTGAGGAGAACTGTCACTATCCTGGATGCACAATGGCCTGGTATGCTAAACACTGTGAGGTCATGAAAGATGGCTGCTGCACTGTTTGCACTGGAAAGTGTCTTGCATTAGATCATGTGAAAGACAACTGGATCTATGTGACAAAGACAAGAAAAATTCAGAGGGCTATAGAAGATGTGAAACAG
The DNA here is from genome assembly GCF_057381915.1 of Diplotaxodon limnothrissa. Lineage (NCBI taxonomy): Eukaryota > Metazoa > Chordata > Actinopteri > Cichliformes > Cichlidae > Diplotaxodon > Diplotaxodon limnothrissa. Next base: position 30,620,509 of record NC_140602.1, on the reverse strand, counting down.
AAGTACGAAAAGCACAAGGCAGAAAGTCAGAACACACTGAGCTTGTTGCAAAATCTTGAACGTGAAATGAACCAACTGACAGCAGAGAAGTCACAGTTCCTGGATCAGTCCTACCAACATCTTGTCAGACTGGAGCAGATCGCTCTGAAAGCTGATTCAGCGTCCACTATTGTCCACCTGGACTTCCTGATTGAGAAGATGGATGAGGAAGGAAACATGGAGAAGGTCCAGAAACTAGAGGAGATGAGAAGCAGAGTGGATGAAGGAACCAAAGTAGCTCTGCAGTACAGTTATAGTATGATCAAAAAAAAGTGAAAAAACAAAGATTCACTAAAGTTAAAAAAAACTTTTAATTTTTGATTTTGAGCTGTGGAGATACTTTAAACATCAAATCATTCGCTTTTTTGATTAATTTTTGTTTGATAAATATGGAAATTTGCACAACAAACCACACTGTTTTTTTTAGGTCATACAAGATTTGTCAACTTAATAAATAAACAAATATAAATTTCTCTCCTTTCATCCCAGACTGCACCGTTATTAAGTTCCTCAGTCCTTTGCATCCATCCTTTACATTACTCCCATCTTGTGTCAGCAACCAGCTATTGATGCTGAAAGCACTTGTTTCATGCTCATAGGAAACTGTAGTCTCTGTTTTATGGGTTTGTCGATATCCAGGAGCTGGGTAAGCTGAGAGGTCCGCAGCTGTTTTCTGGTTGTTTGCACGTGCACTTTGTGGATAAAATGCTGATCTGTGCTTGTAAATCCTTGGTCTGTGTTCACTTCTCTGACATCAATTACTGTCTGCACCATGTGTGGAATAAACGAGATTCAGTGATTTTTCATCCCAACAGATGAATTTCCTCTAGTTAACCACATTTACTAACATGTGTGATGTAGAGTTTGAAAAAGTGTTTGATAACTTCTTTAATATTATTATATAATTAATTATATCATTAATAATATTATTATATATTCTATAATATTTCATATTAGTCAGGAAGGTTATGATGATGATGGAGAGGGGAGCATGTCTTGTCTAATAATACAGGCAAGTTAAGCAGGTGCAGGCTCAGCAGCACTTGTCTAATATGACACCATGTGAGTGATGTATGGATGTTGTTGTTTGAAAAAAACTCCACCTTTAATTTTTATTCATATTTTAATCTTCCAATAGCTAATGACAGTTAACCGTATCACATAATGCTCAAGCCTTTTAATTCAGCAGATTGTTTTTTCTTATGTTATTAATGCATTTTAATATTCTTAAAAATAAGCATAGCCTAGCTTTATGTAAAAGTCACTGCATGCAATATTTTAAAATTGTGTTCAACTAATAATACACGATTAATTGATGTACAGTAACAGTAGAAAGATCATTGCATGATGAGAGAGATGGGGACTAGAAATCCAACTTCAGTGTTTGTGAAGAGTCCAGTCCTGAAATCTGATCTTCTTTCATCCGATTGGATTCTTCATGTGTGTTCATGCTCTGAATGACTGCTTGAAATATTTCTGATGACTCAGGCTGAGTGGAAACATTTGGATCCTTTCATGTTAGATTTGTTCAAATTCTCTCTATTCTGTTGTTCCACATAAAATCATCTCCTGCTTGATGCACTTTTCTGTCAATCCTCAATAAAATCTCTGCTCCATTCAGTAAGTCTGCTCATAGTGTCTTCACTGGATCATCAGTTGTTTCTCTTTGTAGGTTCTTAAAAGTCAGGTCTACAAATACTTACACAATAGCACAGTAGCACACCTTTTGTAATTTGGCCTCTTTATAGCGACAAATTGTTCAAGTTAAACAACACTTTTTAATTCAAGAGGATGAACAATGATTTTGCATTAACTGTTTATGATGTTTACTTCTGTTAATCTTGTACAGATTTTGTTTTGTGCTATGGTTATTAAATTTAAATAAACAGTTTCTTGTTGTATTCATATATTTCTTTTAGATAAAGTTATTAGGGACCGAGAACTGAGAGTGCGAAGGCCCTATTGTATCTGCTTCATTTATTATTATTATTATTATTATTATTATTATTATTATTATTATATGGCAAACTCTCCTGCATACACCAAGTCAGCCTTCACTTTACTACAAAAATATTTACTTTAGATGTCCTGGGACTGAAATTGCTCTGACAGCATTGTCCCACATTTATTGGTTTTGTTGAAAAGGCATAATAACGGAGTGGGAGCATGTGAGGTTGTAGGAGGGAGGAACTATCTCATGAAAGTTAATGTGCGGTGAGCTCCAGTCCTGCTTCACATACAGTGAAATAAGCAGCAGCTGTCAAACGTCCTGCAATGGCCTGAATGCAAACAGTAAAAAGTGTTGGTAAGAGCTCTGAGTTTGAAAAGAGGTTAGTAGTAATTAAAACTGATCATTATATCTGGATGAAGCTTTCGAGATGAAACATTTTGTTTTCAGTGCTGTTCAAAGGATTTGAAACTGTGACTCAGCAGCTTACAGCACCGCTGTGTCAGTCTCACGTTTAACAGCAAGAAAAAACTGAATCACAATTAAACTTTACACTGGGTATTTGTGCTTTGACAGGTGTAAATCCTGTACCAACCAACTGATGCAGACTGTTTACAGAGCTCTCAAACCACTTCCCTTTCTTTACTTCCTGCATGCGTGCGGTTTGATGTGAAAACAACTCAATGAGAACAATGTTCTCTGCTTAAACTGGCCCTGTTCACAGTTTGAAAACAGAGGATCTCTTAGATTTTCAGAACCCTTACCAAACAAAAGTGTGGTAGCAGAGTGTGCTGTCTACTTTACTCATTTTTGAACAATGACTGGCACAAATTCTTCTATAGATATTCTCTGGCTACACAGACCACAGGTTAAATATTCAGATTATCTGATCAGTTCCCAGACTAGTTCCTAGATTAGGCACAGATTAGGTGCAGGCTGATACGGTACAGGAACCTAGCAGCTGGTGGAGTCCCGATGTTGCATGATGCTCGCTGGAGAAGAGCCAGAACTTTTACATGCTTTATATCAATCACAGAGACTGAGTACATTATTTTACAACCTACATATAATATTTAACTATAACATTATATATAACATCAGTTCAGTTCTCTATACATAATACTTACAGTATAATTCTTTTCTGTAAAATATAAACACATGGATATTGTCTGCAATTCTTATATTAGTGACACGGACCTGTGTGTTTTATGTATTTATGTGTGTTTACAGTTTGTAAGCAGTTCACAAAGATCACTCTGATACCAAGAATTCGTTTGTGCCACCACAAACACATACACCACCTGCCTCCTTCAATCGGCTACAGCTCAAAAGAGTGGAAAAAACTGCAAGACTACAGAAACCACAAGCTCCTGGTTACTGAGTCTGCAATGAGCGCTTAAGTGACAGTGTGCACAATAAACAGGAAATATATATATTGAATAGCTAATGACAGTATCACATAATATACAGACCCTTTCCAAAAAATTTGAATATCATGGAAAAGTTGATTTATTTCCATAATTCCTTTCAAAACATTAAATTTTCATAGATTATAGATTCAGGGCCCACAACTTAAATGATTTCATGCACTTAGTTGTTTATTTGTACATAATTTGGGCTTCCAGCTCATAAAACCCATGAAAACAGGATTTCGAAAAAATAGAATACTATGAAGACATCAGCCCAAATTTTGCAGGGCATGAATGATTTAAACTGAGTGTCACACATAATTCATCTACTACACAAAGAACCTGCACAGGTTTTTCCAGGTGTCATTAAATTGCTTCACTTTGATCCAATTGTTTCAGTTAGGTGCAATATGGGGAATACTGTAGACTTGACTGACCAGAAGAGCATCATTGATACCCTCCATAGGATGGGTAAGCCACAAACGTTCATAGCTAAGGAGGCTGGCTGTTCACAGAGTGCTGCGTCCAAGCATATCAATGGAAAGTCTAATGGAAGGGCAAAATGTGGCAGGAGCAGATGCACCAGCAGAAGAGATGACCGTGGCCTTCAGCGGATTATCAGACAGAAGATTCAAGAATCTGGTAGAGATCCAGAAAGAGTGGAATGAGGCAGGAGTCAAAGCTTCAAAACCACTTCTGAGCCTGAGCCAACGTCGCAAAGGACTCAACTGGGCCAAGGAGAAGATGGACTGGACTGTTGGCCAGTAGTCCAAGGTCCTCTTTTCAGATGAAAGTAAAGTGTGCCTTTCATTCAGGAATCAAGGTCCAAGTGTTTGGAGAAAGACAGGTGAGAAACAGAACCCAAGCTGCTTGAGGTTCAGTGTGAAATATCCACAGTCTGTCGTGTTTTGGGGTGGAATGCAGGTGTTGGTAAACTCTGCTTTCTTAAATCCAAGGTCACCGCAGCAGTCTACCAGAATGTTTTAGAGGATTTCCTGATTCCTTCTGCTGAGGATTTGTATGGAGATGCAGATTTCATCTTCCAGCAGGACCTAGGCCCTGCCCATACCGCCAGAAGCACCAAAACCTGGTTTGATTGCCATGCCATCACAGTGCTTGACTGGCCAGCCAACTCACCGGACCTAAGCCCCATTGAGAATCTATGCGGTATAATCAAGAGGAAAAAGAGGTCCACCAGACCCCAAAACAAAGAAGAGCTGACAGCAAGCATCAAGGAAATCTGGGCTTCCATAACTACCAGGCAATGCCACAGGCTGATTGCTTCAATGCCACGGCACATCGAGGCAGTGATTAAGGCGAAGGGATTCCCAACCAAGTATTGAAGATTGACATATCATTTTGAAAATATCGCATTTTGATTAATTTGATGTGATCCTAATTTATTTCTTTTTTTTCCTGCAAAAATGAGAAGTAAATGGTGATGTCTTCATAGTATTCTAATTGTTTGAAATCCTGTTTTCATGGGTTTTATGAGCTGGAAGCCCAACTTATGTACAAATAAACAACTAAGTACTTGAAATCGTTTAAGTTGTGGGCCCTGAATCTATAATCTATGAAAATTTAATGTTTTGAATGGAATTGTGGAAATAAATCAACTGGGCTAAAAACACCACAGCACTTTACAGGAAGGGCCAGTTTTTT